>NW_027602304.1:0-40664 GCF_053455715.1 Rhinoraja longicauda
AGTCCCTGTTCCTGACACTGATGTTTAATCTGTTTATTTTGTCTTTATTCCTGGGCTTGTTTCAGGCTGTCGGAGAATACGTTCAGTGCAGATGGACAGAACCAGCTGGAGAGGTCTGCGAGGATTCAGATCCGGACTGAGTGTGGTCGTGTGAACATCTCGGGGTGTAAACGTCACCGCCCTGGGGACGGGGAATATTGTTGGCCGATTCCCCGCCCTCCCCTTTAAACGGACGGCCGCCCTCCCCTTTAAAACGGCCGCCCTCCCATTTTAAACGGCCGCCTTCCCCTTTTAAACGGCCGCCCTCCCCTTTATACGGCCGCCCTCCCCTTTAAACGGCCGCCCCTCCCCTTTAAAAGGCCGCCCTTCCCTTTAAACGGCATTCAAATCCGGTGCTTCCCCTCAGTGGGGGACCGGGGAATTGCATCTGGACCTGCAGGGTCTCGGATGTGTCTTTCTTTATCATAGACAATAGACAATAGGTGCAGGAGGAGGCCATTCGGCCCTTCGAGCCTGTACGCACCGCCATTCAATGTGATCATGGCTGATCATTCTCAATCAGTACCCCGCACCTGCCTTCTCCCCATACCCCCGACTCCGCTATCCTTAAGAGCTCTATCCAGCTCTCTCTTGAATGCATTCAGAGAATTGGCCTCCACTGCCTTCTGAGGCAGAGAATTAATCGCACAGATTCACATCTCTCTGACTGAAAAAGTTTTTCCTCATCTCAGTTCTAAATGGTCGACCCCTTATTCTTAAACTGTGGCCCCTTGTTCTGGACTCCCCCAACATTGGGAACATGTTTCCTGCATCTAACATGTCCAACCCCTTAATAATCTTATACGTTTCGATAAGATCTCCTCTCATCCTTCTAAATTCCAGTGTATACAAGCCTAGTCGCTCCAGTCTTTCAACACATTTATATTTCAACAGAATATAAATGTTGAGCAGGGACGTGCTATATTCAAAGGACAGAAATCAATAAATCACAAATAAACCACGAATTGGACATTACATGGAAAATGTATTTTTCATGGTCTCTGGGTTGTCACGCCTTTCATTGTTATTGGAGCTCTCCCCCTTAACTCAAGCCCAATGCTACCGCAGTAGCAGCTTCACCTCAAGACATCAACATCTTAGCAAAGCTTCAGGAAGCAGTTTCATTTCGATGAATTCATTGGCTGAAAGTTGATATCCTGGTACGTTTCTGCATTCTGGTTGTAAAATATAAAATGTGCATTTTGCAGATCCATTCTCTGCAGTCTATTTGTGAGATTTCGATAAACTATCCTGAGATCTTCACACGCTTGTAACATGTAGCACGGACCTGAGTTCGATATTGCTTCTTGCATCCTTAACCACGGACACTTGATCACACTTTACATTTTCTCATTGGTTTCCTTTAGTGAAACTGGCCTTTCACTGTCGGTTAGACAATAGACAATAGACAATAGGTGCAGGAGTAGGCCATTCAGCCCTTCGAGCCAGCACCGCCATTCAATGCGATCATGGCTGATCACTCAATCAGTACCCCGTTCCTGCCTTCTCCCCATACCCCCTCACTCCGCTATCCTTAAGAGCTCTATCCAGCTCTCTCTTGAAAGCATCCAACGAACTGGCCTCCACTGCCTTCTGAGGCAGAGAATTCCACACCTTCACCACCCTCTGTGGTCAGAATGGGGGGTTTGGAGCGTAGCCTTCAGATCCCAGTATCTACTGATTTGGAAGCCACTCCGGACAATGAGGCAAGTTTCAACCAGTTGCCCTCTGTTCTGTGGATGGATGTTAGCACTGCCCGTCTCTGCCTTACTCTCTCTCTCTCTCTCTCTCTCTCTCTCTCTCTCTCTCTCTCTCTCTCTCTCTCTCTCTCTCTCTCTCTCTCTCTCTCTCTCTCTCTCTCTCTCTCTCTCTCTCTCTCTCTCTCTCTCTCTCTCTCTCTCTCTCTCTCTCTCTCTCTCTCTCTCTCTCTCTCTCTCTCTGACTCCCTATATTTATTCCAGTTGCTACAAATTCCAAAATGCAGATTGTATTAGTTCAATTTATGAATCCTACATCAATAAATATTTAAGTTGCTGCATATTCCAAATTGCAGATTGTATTAGTTCAATTTATGAATCCTACATAAATAAATATTTAAGTTGCTACATATTCCAAAATGAAGATTGTATTAGCTCAAGTTATGAATCCCACATAAATAAATATTCATTTAAGTTGCTGCATATTCCAAAATGCAGATTGTATTAGTTCAAGTTATGAATCCTACATAAATAAATATTCATTTAAGTTGCATATTCCAAAATGCAGAATGTATTTGTTCAAGTTATGAATCCTACATAAATAAAAATGTATTTCAGTTGCCACATATTCCAAAATGCAGAATGTATTTGTTCAATTTATGAATCCTACATAAATAAATATTTTGGATAACACACAACAATTGTTTATTCTTTATCCCATAAGCAATAAAAGAGGCAAGTGCTCTCTCTCTCTCTCTCTCTCTCAACACACACACACGCACACACAGTCTGTGTCTCTCTCTCTGACTCTCTATATTTATTCCAGTTGCTGCATATTCCAAAAGGCAGATTGTATTAGTTCAACTTAGGAATTCTACAGAAAGAAACATTTCCCCCCCTGGCAACAGATGACGCTCTGCGCTGTGGCGCGGCGGCCAATCGGCGGTCTCGTTCTGCCCAGGCAACAGGAGACGCAAAAGGCATGTGCGCGGCGGCAATCAGAGTTGCTCTTTCCACCCTGGCAACAGACGACGACTAAGGCATAGGCGCGACGGCCAATCAGAGGTCCCGTTCTACCCAGTGGGCGCGGTGGCCAATCACAGGTGGTCTTTCTCCCCTGGCATCAGATAACGCTTTGCGCTGCAGCTCGGTAACCAATCAGAGGTGCTCCTTCACCCCTGGCAACAGATGACGCCTTAGACATGGGCGAGGCGGCCAATCAGAGGTCCCTTTATACCCTGGCAACAGATGACGCCATAGACATGGGCGTGGCGGCCAATCAGCGGTGCTCTTTCTCTCCTAGCAACAATGACGTTATGCGCTGTGGCTTGCTGACCAAGCAACGGCGTTCTTTCTCCCCTAGCACTAAATGACGTTATAGACATGGGTGCGGCGGCCAATCAGCGGTGCTCTTTCTCCCCTCGCATCAGATGACGCTATGCGCTGTGGCGTGGTGACCAATCAGCGGCGTTCTTTCTCCCCTAGCACTAAATGACGCTATAGACATGTGCGCGGCAGCCAATCAGAGATCCCTTTTATGTCCTGGCAACAGATGACGCCATAGGCATGGGCGCGGCGACCAATCGGCGGTCCCGTTCTACCCCGGCAACAGATGATGCCATAGACATGGGCGCGGTGGCCAATCAGAGGTCCCTTTATACCCCGGCAACAGGAGACGTCGGCCAATCGTCTGCCCCCCGGCAACAGATGACGATGCGCGCTGTGGCGCGGTATCCAATCAAAGGCCTCTTTCCACCCCTGGCAACAGATGACGCCATAGCCTTGGGCGCGGCGGACAATCAGAGGCGCTTTTTCTCCCCTAGCTGGGAGAGATATGTCTATGCACACTGATTGACACGCCTATGCACACTGATTGACACGCCTATGCACACTGGTTGACACGTCTATGCACACTGATTGACACGCCTATGCACACTGGTTGACACGCCTGTGCACACTGATTGACACGCCAATGCACACAGATTGAAACACCTAACTTGTTTCCTGCATCTAACTTGTCTAATCCCTGGTGACAATAGACAATAGACAATAGGTGCAGGAGGAGGAGGCCATTCAGCCCTTCGAGCCTGTACGCACCGCCATTCAATGCGATCACGGCCGATCATTCTCAATCAGTACCCCGTTCCTGCCTTCTCCCCATACCCCCTCACTCCGCTATCCTTAAGAGCTCTATCCAGCTCTCTCTTGAAAGCATCCAACGAACTGGCCTCCACTGCCTTCTGAGGCAGACAATTCCACACCTTCACCACTCTCTGACTGAAAAAGTTCTTCCTCATCTCCGTTCTAAATGGCCGACCCCTTATTCTTAAACTGTATGGCCCCTGGTTCTGGACTCCCCCAACATTGGGAACATGTTTCCTGCCTCTAATGTGTCCAATCCCCTAATTATCTTAAATATCTTATGAGACCACACCTGGAGTATTGTGTGCAATTTTGGTCTCCTAATTTGAGTTTAGGAGCAAGGAGGTCCTTCTGCAGTTGTACAATACAATACAATACAATATATCTTTATTGTCATTGTACCGGAGTAAAACAAGATTGGGAATATGCCTCCCATACGATGCAATAAATGAATTAGCTCGTCAGTATTAATTTAAACAACCCAATGAAACAAATTACAACAGTTTTAAAACAGAATAAAGTGCAAGTAGATGCTGAAAGACTGGAGCGACTAGGCTTGTAAACACTGGAATTTAGAAGGACGAGAGGAGATCTTATCGAAACGTATAAGATTATTAAGGGTTTGGACACGTTAGAGGCAGGAAACATGTTCCCAATCGTGTGTGAAGAGGGAGTAGAGTATGGGGCTCAGAACACAGCCCTGTGGTGTGCCGGTACTCAGGGTGATAGTGGAGGACAGGTGCGGGCCCATTCTCACTGCCTGCGGTCGCTCCAGCAGGAAGTCCAGGATCCAGTCGCATAACGACGCGCTGAGGCCTAGCTGGTGGAGTTTGGTGATGGGCTTGGTGGGGATGACCGTGTTGAAGGCAGAGCTATAGTCAATGAATAGCATCCTCGCGTACGTGCCCTGTCTCTCCAGGTGAGTCAGGACAGTGCGAAGACCCAGAGAGATGGCGTCCTCTGTGGATCTGTTTGCCCTACGTGCACATTGATGCAAGTCCAGTGAGTCAGGGATGCTGGATTTGATGTGTGAGAGGAACAGCCTTTCAAATCACTTCATGACTATAGGAGTTAGGGCAACCGTGCGATAGTCGTTCAGGTTGGTGATCTTTGCTTTTTTCGGCACCGGCACTATGGTAGACGACTTCAGGCACTTGGGGACCGTAGCCAGAGATAACGACAGGTTAAAGATCCTGGCGAATACCTCAGCCGAATGTTCAGCACAGTCCCTAAGTAACCCTTCCTTGAACTCCATCCGGGCCTGCGGCCTTGTGTGGGTTGAACCTTTGCAGAGTGAGACCGCACCTGGAGTACTGTGTGCAGTTTTGGTCTCCTAGTTTGAGTTTAGGAGCAAAGAGGTCCTTCTGCAGTTGTACAGGGCCCTGGCGAAATTAGAAATGCGTGCACTCAAACAGGAAATTTGAAATGCGTGCACTAAAGGTGCAGCAGTTATAATGGGTGACTTCAATCTACATATAGATTGGGTGAACCAAATTGGCAGGGGTGCTGAGGAAGAGGATTTCTTGGAATGTTTGCGAGATGGTTTTCTAAACCAACATGTCGAGGAACCAACGAGAGAGCAGGCCATTCTAGACTGGGTATTGAGTAATGAGGAAGGGTTAGTTGGCAGTCTTGTTGTGCGAGGCCCCTTGGGCAAGAGTGACAAAGTTCTTCATTAGGATGGAGAGTGACAAAGTCAATTCAGAAACAAGTGTTCTGAACTTAAAGAAAGGTAACTTTGAGGGTATGAGACATGAATTGTCCAAGATAGACTGGCAATTTATACTTAAAGGATTGACGGTGGACATGCAATGGAAGGCATTTAAAGGTCGCATGGATGAACTACAACAATTGTTCATCCCAGTTTGGCAAAAGAACAAACCAGGAAAGGTAGTGCATCCGTGGCTAACAAGGGACATCAAGGATAGTATTAAAACAAAAGATGAAGCATATAAATTAGCCAGAAAAAGTATCATACCAGAGGACTGGGAGAAATTCAGAGTCCAGCAGAGGAGGACAAAGGGATTAATTAGGAAAGGGAAAATAGATTATGAGAGAAAACTGGCAGGGAACATAAAAACTGACTGCAAAAGCTTTTATATATACGTGAAGAGAAAAAGACTAGTTAAGACAAATGTAGGTCCCTTGCAGTCGGAAACAGGTGAATTGGTCATAGGGAACAAGGAGATGGCAGACCAATTGAACAACTACTTTGGTTCTGTCTTCACTAAGGAAGACATAAACCGTCTGCCGGAAATAGCAGGGGACCGGGGGTCTAATGAGATGGAGGAACTGAGGGTAATCCAGGTTAGTCGGGAAGTGGTGTTAGGTAAATTAAACGGATTAAAGGCCGATAAATCCCCAGGGCCAGATAGGCTGCATCCCAGAGTGCTTAAGGAAGTAGCCTCACAAATAGTGGATGAATTAGTGATAATTTTTCAAAACTCTTTAGATTCTGGAGTTGTTCCTGAGGACTGGAGGGTAGCTAATGTAACCCCACTTTTTAAAAAGGGAGGGAGAGAGAAAACGGGGAATTATAGACCAGTTAGCCTAACATCGGTAGTGGGGAAAATGCTAGAGTCAGTTATTAAAGATGTGAGAGCATCACATTTGGAAAGTGGTGAAATCATCGGACAAAGTCAGCATGGATTTACCAAAGGCAAATCATGTCTGACGAATCTTATAGAATTTTTCGAGGGTGTAACTAGTAGAGTGGATAAGGGAGAACCAGTCGATGTGTTATATCTGGACTTTCAGAAGGCCTTTGACAAGGTCCCACATAGGAGATTGGTGTACAAACTTAAAGCACACGGTATTGAGGGTCCAGTGTTGAGGTGGATAGAAAATTGGTTGGCGGACAGGAAGCAAAGAGTAGGAATAAACAGGTCCTTTTCGGAATGGCAGGCAGTGACTAGTGGGGTACCGCAAGGCTCAGTGCTGGGACCCCAGTTATTTACAGTGTATATTAATGATTTGGACGAGGGAATTGAATGCAACATCTCTAAGTTTGCGGATGACACGAAGCTGGGTGGCAGTGTTAGCTGCGGGGAGGATGCTAGGAGGCTGCAGAGTGACTTGGATAGATTAGGCGAGTGGGCAAATGCATGGCAGATGCAATATAATGTGGATAAATGTGAGGTTATCCACTTTGGCGGCAAGAACAGGAAAGGAGAATTTTACCTGAATGGTGACCGATTGGGAGAACGGGAGATGCAACGTGACCTGGGTGTCATGGTGCACCAGTCATTGAATGCAAGCATGCAGGTGCAGCAGGCAGTGAAGAAAGCGAATGGTATGTTGGCATTCATAGCAAGAGGATTTGAGTTTAGGAGCAGGGAGGTTCTGCTGCAGTTGTACAGGGCCTTGGTGAGACCGCACCTGGAGTATTGTGTGCAGTTTTGGTCTCCTAACCAGAGGAAGGACGTTCTTGCCTTGGAGGAGTACAGAGAAGGTTCACCAGATTGATCCCGGGGATGGCGGGACTTTCATATGAGGAAAGATTGGATAGACTGTGCTTGTACTCGCTGGAATTTAGAAGACTGAGGGGGGATTTAATAGAAACATATAAAATTCTTAAAGGGTTGGAGAGGCTAGATGCGGGAAGATTGTTCCCGATGTTGGGGGAGTCCAGAACCAGGGGTCACGGCTTAAGGATAAGGGGGAAGTCTTTTAGGAACGAGATGAGAAAACATTTCTTCACACAGAGAGTGGTGAGTCTGTGGAATTCTCTGCCATAGAAAGTAGTTGAGGCCAGTTCATTGGCTATATTTAAGAGGGAGTTAGATGTGACCCTTTTTGCTAAAGGGATCAGGGGGTATGGAGAGAAGGCAGGTACAGGCTACTGAGCTGGATGATCAGCCATGATCATATTGAATGGCGGTGCAGGCTCGAATGGCCGAATGGCCTACTCCTGCACCTATTTTCTATGTTTCTATGTTTCTATGTTTCACACACCTGATGCCCAGCCCGCCCACTCACCTGAACCCTGCCCTCCCACACACCTGAATCCCAGCCCTCCCACACACCCAGTCCCCTCACACACCTAACCCCCAGTCTCCCCACACACCTGGCCCCCAAATCCCAGACCCACACACCAAAACCCTCGCCCCCCACACTCCAAACCCCCAGCACCCCACACTCCTAACCCCCACCCCATCACACACGTCCCCCAGCCCCCACACACCTGACCCCCTCAGCCCCCCATATATCTGACCCCAGCCCCCTACGCACCTGACCCCAGCCCGCCACACACGTCCCACAGCCCCCCACACACCTGACACACAGCCTACCGCTCACCTGACCCACTGACCAACAGCCCCCTCACACACCTAACCACCAGTCTCTCCACACAACTGACAAACAGCCACCCCACACTTTTGATCCCCAGCCCCCCCACACACCGGACCCCCAGACCCACACATACCTGAACTCCAGCCCCCTGCATACCTGAGCCCCAGCCCCCCACAAATTTGATTCCCAGCCCGCCACACACTTGATCCCCAGCCCCCGCACGCCTGACCTCCAGCCCCCCACATGCCTGGCTCCCAGCCCACACACACCAGACATCCAGTCCCCCCACATACACCTGACCCACATCCCCCACACACACCTCGTCTCCAGCTCCCACATACCTGACTCCCAGCCCACACGCACCAGACATCCAGTCCCCCCACATACACCTGACCCACATCCCCCACACACACCTCACCTCCAGCTCCCCACATACCCGAACCCCAGTCCCCCTACACACTTGACCCCCAGACATCCACTCACCTGACCAACTGACATCCCACACACCTGATCCGCCAATCCACCAACATACCTGTCCCCTTGGCCACCCAAGTATCTAAATCCCAGTCCCTCACACACCTGACCCATGATCCCCAGTACCCACACACACATGACACCCAGCCGCCCACACACGTGCCCCCACCCCCCCCCACATTCCAGAACCACAGCCCCCCACACATACCTGATCCACAGCCCCACCACACATCTCCCACAGCCCACCCACACACCTGACCCTCAGCGCCCGACACAACTGACCCCCAGACCACCCACACAATTGAACCCCTAGCCCCCAGCCCCCCACACCCCTGACCTCTAGCCCCCACACATATGGCTCCCTCCCCCCACACATGTCACCCCTGATACCCAGCCTCCCACACCCTTGACCCCCGCCCCCCCATACACTTGACCCCCTGACACCCAGCCCCCACACAAGACCGCCAGCCCCCGACATACCTGAAACGCAGCCCCTTTCACACACATGACACCCAGATCCCCATGCACCTGGCCCTCAGCCCCCCACACACCTGCTCCCAGCCCCTCACACGCCTGAACCCCAGCCCCCCACACACCTGTACACCAGCCCACCCACACACACCTGACCCCCTGACCCCCAAGCTCCACCACACACCTGATCCACAGCCCCTACCACACACCTGACCTCCCAGCCACCACACACACCTGACACCCAGACCCCCACAACCTGACCCTCAGCCCCCCACAACCTGACACTCAGCCCACCCATACACCTAACTCCCAACCCCACACACCTGACACCCAGCCCCCTTCCCATACCCCTGACCAACAGCCATCCAACCCCCCACACCCCGGAGCAACTGAGTCCCAAGCCCGTCACACACCTGAGCACCGCCCCTCCCCCATTCATCTAACCCCCTCAGCACCTCACACACCTGAACACCAGCCCCATCACACACCTGACCCTCAGCGCCCCACGCATCTGACTCTCAACCACCCCCACATACCTGACCCCAAACCCCCGCGACCCACCTGACCCTCAGCCCCCCATACAACTCACACGCAGCACCCCACACAACTCAACCCCAGCCCCGCACTCACCTGACCCCCAGCCCCCACACACACCTGACCTCCAGCCACACTACACACCTGTCCTCCAGCCCCCACACACCTGACCCACAGCTCCACACTCACCTGACCCAATGACCCACAGATCCCGCACACAACTAACCCCCAGCCTCCCCACAAAACTGACCGCCAGCCTCCAACATAAGCCTGACCCCGAGTCCCGCACAAACCTGACCTCCAGCCCCCTGAATACCTGAGCACCAGCCCCACACACACTCGATGCCCAGAACCCCGCACACCTGATCCCCAGCCCCCCACATGCCTGACCTCCAGCTCCCCACATACCTGGCTCCCAGCCCCCACGCACCAGACATCCAGTCCCCCCAAAATACACCTGACCCACAGCCCCCACACACACCTCACCTCCAGCTCCCCACATACCTGAACCCCAATCTACCTACACACTTGACCCCCAGCACTGCACACACCTGATCTGACAGTCCACCCACATACCTGACCCCTTGGCCACCCAAATACCTGAATCCCAATCCCCTACACACCTGACCCATGATACCCAGTACCCACACACACATGGCCCACGGCCGCCCACACACGTGCCCCCAGCCCCCCCCACCCCCACTCCGGAACCACAGCCCCCCACACACACCTGATCCCCAGCCCCACCACACATCTCCCCCAGCCCACCCACACACCTGACCCTCAGCGCCCGACACAACTGACCCCCAGATTACCCACACAATTGAACCCCTAACCCCCAGCCCCCCACACCCCTGATCTCCAGCCCCCACATATATGGTTCCCTCCCCCCACACACGTGATCCCTGATACCCAGCCCCCGACACACATGAACCCCGCCCCATACACTTGACCCGTGACACACAACCCCCCCACACATGACCGCCAGCCCCCCGACATACCTGAACCGAAGACCCCACCACACACCGGACACCCAGACACCCACGCACCTGGCCCTCAGCCCCCCACATACCTGACCCCCAGCCCCGCAGACACCTGACCCCCAGCCCCTCACACACATGAACACCAGCCCCCACACACACAACTGACCCCCTGACCCCCAAGCCCCTCACACACCTGAATCACTGCCCCTACCACACACATGACCCCCCAGACACCCCATACACCTGGCACCCTCAGCCACCCCCACGCATCTGATTGTCAACCACCCCCACATACCTGTCCCCAAGCCCCCCCCAACCTACCTGACAACCAGACCCCCCCATGCAAATCATCCGCGGCCCCACCACACACCTGAATCTCAGCCCCGCACACATCTGCCTCCAGACCCCACACACCTGACACCCAGCCCCCACACACGAAACCTACTGACACCCATCCTCCGCACATTCCTGATCCCCAGCCCCCCAACATCTGACCCACAGCCCCATCACACACCTGACCCACACCCCCCCACATAGCTGACTCTCTGACCCCCCAGCCCCGCACACACATAACCACCAGACCCCACACACACCTGACCGCGAGCCCCCCACACACCTGACCCTCAACAACTTCCACACAACAGCCCCCAGCCCCCACACACATGACTCCCAGCGCCCCACAAACCTGACCCTCAGTGCCCCACATACCTGACCCCTTGACCTACAGCCTCAAACACACCTGACACCCTGACCCACAGCCCCCGAACACACCAGCCACCCACACACGTGATCCCCCGCTCCCCCACAAACCTGATACTCAGACCCCCACACACGTGACCCCAAGCACCCGCACACGTGGCCCCCTGACCCCCACACAATTGAACCCCTAGCCCCCAGCAACCTGATCCCCAGCCCCCTACACCCCTGACCTCCAGCCCCCCACACATATGGCTCCCTCCCCCCACACATGTCACCACTGATACCCAGCCTCCTACACCCTTGACCCCCACCCCCCATACACTTGAACCCCTGACACCCAGCCCCCCCACACATGTCCGCCAGCCCCCCAACATACCTGAACCGCAGCCCCTACCACACACCTGACACCCAGACCCCCACACACCTGGCCCTCAGCACCCCACACACCTGACCCAAGCCCCGCACACACATAACCCCCAGCCCCCACACACCGGACACCCAGCCCCCCCATACCCCTGACCAACAGGCAGCCAACCCCCCACACACCGGAGCAACTGAGGCCCAAGCCCTTCACACACCTGACCACCAGCCCTCCCACGTATCTAATTCCCTCACCCGACCTACCTGACCCCCAGACCACCCCATACAACTCATCCGCAGCCCCCGCAGCCCCCCCACACAACTGAACCCCAGCCCCGCACACACCTAACGCCAGCCCCCACACACACATGACCCCCAGCCCCCCCACACAACTGAACCCAAGCCCCGAAAACACCTGACCCCAGCCCCCACACATCTGACCCCCAGCCCCCACACTCACCCGACCTCCAGTCTCCACACACACCTGACCTCCAGCCACACCACACATCTGTCCTCCAGTCCCCACACACCTCACCTCCAGCTCCCCACACAACTGACCAACAGCCAACCCACACACCTGAACCCCAACCCTGCACACACCTGACTTCCATCCCCCTGCATACCTGATCCCCAGCCCCCACACACTTGATCCCCAGCCCCTCACACGCCTGACCTCCAGCCACCCACACACCTGACTCCCAGCCCCCATGCACCAGACATCCAGTCCCCCCCACGTACACCTGACCCACAGCCCCCACACACCTCACCTCCAGCTCCCCACACACTTGAACCCCAGACCCCCTGCACACCTGACCAAAAGCCCCCCACACACCTGACCAACTGACCTCCCACACACCTGATCCGCCAGTCCACCCACATAACGGACGCCTTGGGCACCTGTATACATGAATCCCAGTCCCCCACACACCTGATCCCTGACCCACAGCCGCCCCACACACACATGACCCCCAGCCACCCAACACTCCTGCACCACAGCCCCCCCCACACACACATGGTCCCCAGCCCCACCACACACCCGCCAGTCCAACCACACACCTGACCCTCAGCGCCCGACACAACTGACCCCAGACCACCCAAACAATTGACCCCTAACCCCCAGCTGCCCTCACCCCTGACTTCCAGCCCCCCACACATATGGCTCCCTCACACCACACACACGAACTCCTGATAACCATCCCCACACACACTTGAACCCCGCCCCCATACATTTGACACCTTGACACCCAGCCCCCCACACATGACCAACAGCGCCCCGACATACCTGATCAGCAGTACCTACCACACACGTGACACCCAGAATCCCACGCACCTGGCCCTCAGACCCACGTACACCTGACACACATCCCCGCAAACACCTGACCCCTAGCCCCCCCCACACATGAACACCAGCCCCCCACACACATCTGACCCCCTGACCCCAAGCTCCCCCGCACACCTGAACCACAGCCCCTACCACACACCTGACCCCCCAGCCACCCCACACACTTGACACCTAGACCCCCACAACCTGACCCTCAGCCCGCCCACAACCTGACCCTCAGCCAACCCACACAGCTAACCCCAGCCCCCATACACCTGACACCCAGCCCACCCCATACCCATGACCAACTGACACCCAACACCACACACATCGGAGCAACAGTGGCCCAAGTTCTTCACACACCTGACCACCACCACCCCATTCATCTAACCCCCTCACCACCAGCACCTCATACACCTGAACCCCAGCCCCATCACACACCTGACCCTCAGCCCCCCCACGCATCTGATTCTGAACCACACACATATACCTAACCCCAAGCCCCCCAACCCACCTGACGCCCACCCCCCATACAACTCACCCGCAGACTCCCCCACACAACTGAACCGCAGCCCCGCACACACCTGCACCCCAGACCCCATACAACTGACACCCAGCCCCCCGCACTCGAGACCCGCTGACACCCAGCCTCCGCACATTCATGACCACCAGCTCCCCAGAAACCTGACCACCAGCCCCCCACACACCTGACACCCAGCCCCCAAACATCTGACCCACAGCCCCATCACACACCTGACCCCCACACCCCCACATAGCTGACTCTCTGCCCCCCCAGCCTCACACACACATAACCACCAGACCCCACACACACCTGACCGCGAGCCACCCACACACCTGACCCTTAAAAACCCCCACACAACAGCCCCCAGCCCCCACACACATGACTCCCAGCGCCCCACAAACCTGACCCTCAGTGCCCCACATACCTGACCCCCTGACCTACAGCCACAAACACACCTGACACCCTGACACACAACCCCCCAAAACACCTGACACCCAGCCACACACACACGTGACCCACCGCCCCCCCACATACCTGATACTCAGACCCACACACACGTGACCCCCAGAACCCGCACACTTGGCCCCCTGACCCCACACACTTGACCCACAGCCCCCACTCAGCTGACCCACTGACACCCAGACCCCCACAAATATGACCCCCAACCCCCCACACATCTAACCCCCTGAGCCCCAGCCCCCCACTCATCAGATCCCCTGACCCCCAGTCACCGAACACCCCGAACCCCCTTCCCCCCACACACCTGAGCCCCAGCCCCCGCCCACACGAGCCCCAAATGCAACCCAGACTCAAATGCAACCCAGCCCCCCCACACACTTGATCCCCTGACCCACAGCCCCCGCACACACAGCTGACCCCAGCCTCCCCACAAAACGGGCCCCCTGCTCTCCCACCCCCTCCACAAACCTGACCCCCACCCCCACAACACACCTGACCGCACCCCACAACACATCTGGCCCCCACCCCCACAACACACTTGACCCCACCCCCACAACACACACCTGAATCCCAGCCCTCCCACACAACTGACCCCCAGTCCCCTCACACACCTGACCTCCAGTCTGCCCACACACCTGGCCCCCAGATCCCAGACACCCACACACCGAAACCCTCGCCCCCCACACTCCAAACCCCACACGCCTAAACCCCAGCCCGTCACACACGTCCCCCAGCCCCCCTCACCCACACACCTGAACCCCTCAGCCCCCCATATATCTGACCCCAGCCCCCTACGCACCTGACCCCCAGCCCGCCAGACACGTCCCCCAGCCCCCCCCACGCACCTGTACCCAAGCCCACGCACACACCTGACCTGCATCCACACCACACACCTGTCCTCCTGCCCCCACACACGTGACACACAGCCTCCCACTCACCTGACCCACTGACCCACAGCCCCCGCACACACCTAACCACAAGCCTCGCCACAAAACTGACAACCAGCCACCCCACACACCTGACTCCCAGCCCCCCACACACACCTGACCCCCAGCCCCGCACACACCTGAACTCCAGCCCCATGCATACCTGAGCCCCAGACCCCACAAACTTGATCCCAAGCCCGCCACACAGTTGATCCCTAGCCCGCCACACGCTTGATCTCCAGCCTCCCACATACCTGGCTCCCAGCCCCCACGCAGCAGACATCCAATCCCCCCACATACACCTGACCCACAGCACCCACACACACCTCACCTCCAGCTCCCCACATACCTGAACCACAGTTCCCCTACACACTTGACCCCCAGACCGCAACTCACCTGACCAACTGACCTCCCACACACCTTATCCGCCAATCCACCCACATATCTGACCCCATGGCCACCCAAATACCTAAATCCCAGTTCCTCACACACCTGACCCATGATCCCCAGTACCCACACACACATGACCCCCAGCCGCCCAAACAGGTGCCCCCAGCCTCCCCCCCCCACACTCCGGAACCACAGCCCCCCACACATACCTGATCCCCAGCCCCACCACACATCTCCCACAGCCCACCCACACACGACCCTCAGCGCCCGACACAACTGACCCCCAGACCACCCACACAATTGAACCCCTAGCCCCCAGCAACCTGATCCCCAGCCCCCCACACATATGGCTCCCTCCCCCAACACATGTCACCCCTGATATTCAGCCTCCCACACCCTTGACCCCCACCCCCCATACACTTGACCCCTGACACCCAGCCCCCCCTCACATGACCGCCAGCCCCCGACATACCTGAACAGCAGCCCCTACCACAAACATGACACCCAGACACCCAGACACCTGGTCCTCAGCCCCCCACACACCTGAACACCAGCCGTCCCACACACACCTGAACCCCTGACCCCCAAGCCCCACCACACACCTGAACCACAGCCCCGACCACACACCTGACCCCGCAGCCACCCCACACACCTGACACCCAGACCCCCACAACCTGACCCTCAGCCCACCCACACACCTAACCCCAAGCCCCCACACACCTGACACCCAGCCCCCCCCCCATACCCCCGAACAACAGGCACCCAACCCCCACACACCGGAACAACTGAGGCCCAAGCCCTTCACACACCTGACCACCACCTCCCCACGCATCTAACTCCCTCACCATCAGCACCTCACACACCTGAACCCCAGCTCCATCACACACCTGACCCTCAGCCCCCCCACGGATCTGACTCCCAACCACCCCCACATACCTGACCCCAACACCCCCGACCCACCTGACCCCCAGCCCCCCATACAACTCACCCGTAGCCCCCCACACAACTGAACCCCAGCCCCGCACATAGCTGACCCCCAGACCCCACACACACCTGAACGCTAGCCACACCATACATCTGTCCACCAGCCCCCACACACCTGATACCCAGCCCCCCACTCACCTAACCCACTGACCCACAGCCCCCGCACACGCCTAACCCCCAGCCTCCCCACAAAAATGACCAGCAGCCACCCCACACACACCTGACCCTCAGCCCCGCACAAACCTGACCTCCAGCCCCCTGCATACATGAGCCCCAGCCCTCGACACACTTGATCACCAGCCCCCCACACACCTGGTCCCCAGCCCCCCACACACCTGAACCCCAGCCCCCACACGCCTGACCTCCAGCCGCCCACGTACCTGACTCCCAGCCCCCACACACCAGACATTTATAAAAGACGAAATTGCTGAGCATTTGGATAGCAGTAACGGGATCATTCCGAGTCAGCATGGATTTACGAAGGGGAAATCATGCTTGACAAATCTACTGGAATTTTTTGAGGATGTAACTAGGAAAATTGACAGGGGAGAGTCAGTGGATGTGGTGTACCTCGACTTTCAGAAAGCCTTCGACAAGGTGCCACATAGGAGATTATTGGGCAAAATTAGAGCATATGGTATTGGGGGTAGGGTACTGACATGGATAGAAAATTGGTTGACAGACAGAAAGCAAAGAGTGGGGATAAATGGGTCCCTTTCGGAATGGCAGGCAGTGACCAAGGTTCGGTGCTGGGACCCCAGCTATTTACGATATACATTAATGACTTAGATGAAGGGATTAAAATACCATTAGCATATTTGCAGATGATACTAAGCTGGGGGGTAGTGTGAATTGCGAGGAAGATGCAATAAGGCTGCAGGGTGACTTGGACAGATTGTGTGAGTGGGCGGATACATGGCAGATGCAGTTTAATGTAGATAAGTGTGAAGTTATTCACTTTGGAAGTAAGAATAGAAAGGCAGATTATTATCTGAATGGTGTCAAGTTAGGAAGAGGGGATGTTCAAAGAGATCTGGGTGTCCTAGTGCATCAGTCACTGAAAGGAAGCATGCAGGTACAGCAGGCAGTGAAGAAAGCCAATGGAATGTTGGCCTTCGTAACAAGAGGAGTTGAGTATAGGAGCAAAGAGGTCCTTCTACAGTTGTACCGGGCCCTGGTGAGACCGCACCTGGAGTACTGTGTGCAGTTTTGGTCTCCGAATTTGAGGAAGGATATTCTTGCTATGGAGGGCGTGCAGCGTAGGTTCACTAGGTTAATTCCCGGAATGGCGGGACTGTCGTATGTTGAAAGGCTGGAGCGATTGGGCTTGTATACACTGGAATTTAGAAGGATGAGAGGGGATCTTATTGAAACATATAAGATAATTAGGGGATTGGACACATTAGAGGCAGGAAACATGTTCCCAATGTTGGGGGAGTCCAGAACAAGGGGCCACAGTTTAAGAATAAGGGGTAGGCCATTTAGAACGGAGATGAGGAAGAACTTTTTCAGTCAGAGAGTGGTGAAGGTGTGGAATTCTCTGCCTCAGAAGGCAGTGGAGGCCAGTTCGTTGGATGCTTTCAAGAGAGAGCTGGATAGAGCTCTTAAGGATAGCGGAGTGAGGGGGTATGGGGAGAAGGCAGGAACGGGGTACTGATTGAGAGTGATCAGCCATGATCGCATTGAATGGCGGTGCTGGCTCGAAGGGCTGAATGGCCTCCTCCTGCACCTATTGTCTATTGTCTATTGTCTATTGTCTATTGTCTATTGTCTATTGACTCCCAGCCCTCCACCCCCCCCACATACCTGAAACCCAGCCCGCCACACACCTGACCCCCAGCCCTCCCACGCACCTGAACCACAGCCCCTCACACACCTGACGCCCAGACCCCCACACGCCTGACCCACTTACTCACCACACACACGAAACCAGCCCCCAAACACATGAACCCCAGTAATCCCAGACACCTGACCCCCTGATCGCAGACACCCACACACCAGACCTCTCGCCCCCACACACCTGACCCCTCGCCCCCACACACCTAACACCCAGCCCCACAACAGAGCTGACACCCAGCCCCACCACACACCTTCCCCATGGCACCCAGCTTCATTACACTGCTGAAAACCAACCCCCCCCCACACACCTGACCCTCAGACCCCCACACATCTGAGCACCAGCGCCCCACACACCTGGCTCTCACCCTCCCACACGCACGTGACAACCATCCCTCCCACAAAACGAACAACCAGCCATACCAAAGAAGTGACACCCAGCCCCCCTACACACACTTGACCACCTGACCACTCACACCTGACCTGCATCCCCAAAAAAACTAACCCCCAGCCCCTACACACGTGACCCCCAGCACCCCAATCACCTATTCCCCAGCTCCCACATATCTGACCTCTCAGCCCCCAACACACAAGACCCCCTTCCCCCAGCCAATCATACACCTGATCACCTTGTCTCCCAGCCCCCCAGCCACCAGCCCCCAGCCCCCCCTCCCACACACACACACCTGAACCCCAGTCCTTCAACGCACCTGACCCCAACCCTCCCACACACCTTAATCCCTGCCCCGCACACAATTGACCCCCCCAGCCCCGACAAACCAGACCACCCGACCCCGACACAGCTGACGCCCAGCCCCCCCCCCACACGCCTGACCCACTGACTCACCACACACATAATCCCAGCCCGCCCACATACCTGAACCCCAGCCCTCCCACACATCTGACCCCCAGTCTCCCCACACACCTGATTCCCTGATCCAAGACACCCACACACCAGATCCCTCGCCCCCCACACACCTTACCCCCAGCCGCTCACACACCTGACTCCCAGCCTCCGCACACAACTGACCTCCAGCCACACCACACACCTGACCTCCAGCCATACCACACACGTGTCCTTCAGCCCCCACACAACTAACCCCCAGCCCCGCCACAAAACAGACACCCAGCCCCCAACACAAACCTGACCCCCAGCCCCGCACAAACCTGACCTCCAGCCCCCTGCATACCTGAGCCCCAGCCCCGCACACACTTAATCCCCAGCCCCCCACACACCTGACCTCCATCCCCCGCATACCTGACTCCCAGCACCCACGCACCAGACATCCAGTCCCCCCAAATACACCTGACCCATAGCCTCCACACACATCTCACCTCCAGCTCCCCACATACCTGAACCCCAATCTACCTACATACTTGACACCCAGCCCCCCACTCACCTGACCAACTGACTTCCCACACACCTGATCCGCAAGTCCACCACATACCTGACCCCTTGGCCACCCATACACCTGAATCCCAGTCCCCCACACACCTGATCCCTGATCCCCAGTACCCACACACACATGACCCCCAGCCGCCCACACACGTGCCCCCCGACCCCCCCCCCCCACACTCCGGAACCACTGCCCCACACACACCAGGTCCCCAGCCCCCCCACACATCTCCCACATCCCACCCACACACCTGACCCTCAGCGCCCGACACAACTGACCCCCAGACCACCCACACAATTGAACCCCTAACCCCCAGCAGCCCACACCCCTGATCTCCAGCCCCCCACACATATGGCTCCCTCCCCACACACATGACCCCCTGATACCCAGCCCCTCACACACATGACCCCCGCCCCCCATACACTTGACCCCCTGACACACAACCCCCCCCCCACACATGACCGCCAGCCCCCCGACATACCTGAACCGCAGACCCCACCACACACCTGACACCCAGACACCCACGCACCTGGCCCTTGGCCCCCCACATACCTGCCCCCCTGCACCCCAGCCACCTGACCACCAGCATCCCACACACCTGAACCACAGCCCCCACACACACAACTGACTCCCTGACCCCCAAGCCCCTCACACACCTGAACCATTGCCCCTACCACACACCTGACCCGTCAGCCACCCCACACACCTGACCCCCAGACCCCCACAACCTGACCCTAAGCCCACCCACACACCTAACCCCCTGCCCCCACACACCTGAAACCCAGCCACCCCATACCTGACACCCCAGCCCCCCAAAACAGCTGACACCCAGCCACCCACACACGTGACCCTCCGCCCCCCCCACATACCTGATACTCAGACCCCCACACACGTGACCCCCAGAAACCGCACATGTGCCCCCCTGACCCCCACACACTTGACCCCCAGCCCCCACTCAGCTGACCCACTGACACCCAGCCCCCTACAAATATGACCCCCAGCCCCCCATACATCTAACCCCCTGAGCCCCAGCCCCCCACTCATCAGATCCCCCCAGCCTGACCCCCCAGCCACCGAACACCCCGAACCCCCTTCCCCCCACACACGTGAGCCCCAGCCCCCCCCCCCACATGAGCCCCAGCCCCCCAGACTCAAATGCAACCCAGCCCCCCCACACACTTGATCCCCTGACCCACAGCCCCCGCACACACAGCTGACCCACAGCCTCCCCACAAACCGGGCCCCCTGGTCTCCCACCCCCCCCCCCCACAAACCTGACCCCACCCCCACAACACACCTGACCCCACCCCACAACACATCTGCCCCCCACTCCCACAACACACTTGACCCCACCCCCACAACACACACCTGAATACCAGCCCTCCCACACACCTGACCCCCAGTCCCCTCACACACCTGACCCCCAGTCTGCCCACACACCTGGCCCCCAGATCCCAGACACACACACAACAAAACCCTCGCCCCCCACACTCCAAACCCCCAGCTCCCCACACGCCTAACCCCCAGCCCGTCACACACGTCCCCCAGCCCCCCTCCCCCACACACCTGAACCCCTCAGCCCCCCATATATCTGACCCCAGCCCTCTACGCACCTGACCCCCAGCCCGCCAGACACGTCCCCCAGCCCCCCCACACACCTGTCCACAAGCCCACGCACACACCTGACCTCCAACCACACCACACACCTGTCCTCCAGCCCCCACACACCTGACACAGAGCCTCCCACTCACCTGACCCACTGACCCACACCCCCCGCACACACCTAACCCCAAGACTCGCCACAAAACTGACAACCAGCCACCCCATACACCTGACTCCCAGCCCCCAACACACACCTGACCCCCAGCCCCGCACACACCTGAACTACAGCCCCCTGCATACCTGAGCCCCAGACCCCACAAACTTGATCCCAAGTCCGCCACACACTTGATCCCTAGCCCGCCACACGTTTGATCTCCAGCCCCCCACATACCATATTATGATCACTCTTGCCCAAGGGGCCTCGCACAACAAGACTGCTAACTAACCCTTCCTCATTACTCAATACCCAGTCTAGAATGGCCTGTTCTCTCGTTGGTTCCTCGACATGTTGGTTTAGAAAACCATCTCTCAAACATTCCAAGAAATCCTCTTCCTCAGCACCCCTGCCAGTTTGGTTCACCCAATCTATATGTAGATTGAAGTCACCCATTATAACTGCTGCGCCTTTAGTGCATGCATTTCTAATTTCCTGCTTGATGCCATCCCCAACTTCCCCACTGCTGTTAGGTGGCCTGTACACAACTCCCACTAGCGTTTTCTGCCCCTTAGTGTTTCGTAGCTCTACCCATATCGATTCCACTTCCTCCAAGCTAATGTCCTTCCTTTCCACTGCTTTAATCTCCTCTCTAACAAGTAACGCTACCCCACCTCCTTTTCCTTTCTGTCTATCCCGCCTGAATATAGAATATCCCTGGATGTTGAGCTCCCAGCCTTGGTCACCCTGGAGCCATGTCTCCGTAATCCCAACTATATCATAATCACTAATAACTATCTCCACATTTAATTCGTCCACCTTATTACGTATACTCCTTGCATTGAGACAAAAAGCCTTCAGGCTTGTTTTTACAACTCTCTTACCCCTTGTACGATTATGCTGAAAAGTGGCCCTTTTTGATTTTTGCCCTGGATTTGTCTGCCTGCCACTTTTACTTTTCACCTTGCTACCTGTTGCTTCTACCCTCATTTTACACCCCTCTGTCTCTGTTCCAGCTCCCATCCCCCTGCCACATTAGTTTAAATCATCCCCGACAGCACTAGCAAACACTCCCCCTAGGACATTGGTTCCATTCCAGCTCAGGTGCAGACCGTCCTGTTTGTACTGGTCCCACCTCTCCCAGAACTGGTTCCAATGTCCTAAAAATTTGAATCCCTCCCCCTTGCACCATTTTTCAAGCCACGTATTCATATGAAATATCCTTCTATTCCTACTCTGACTGGCACGTGGCACTGGTAGTAATCCAGAGAGTATTACCTTTGAGGACCTACTTTTTAGTTTATCTCCTAGCTCTCTAAATTCAACTTGTAGGACCTCATCCCGTGTTTTACCTAAATCGTTGGTGCCAACGTGCACCACGACAACTGGCTGCTCACCCTCCCCCTTCAGAATGTCCTAGGAAAATTGACAGGGGAGAGTCAGTGGATGTGGTGTACCTCGACTTTCAGAAAGCCTTCGACAAGGTCCCACATAGGAGATTAGTGGGCAAAATTAGAGCACATGGTATTGGGGGTAGGGTACTGACATGGATAGAAAATTGGTTGACAGACAGAAAGCAAAGAGTGGGGATAAATGGGTCCCTTTCGGAATGGCAGGCAGTGACCAAGGTTCGGTGCTGGGACCACAGCTATTTACGATATACATTAATGACTTAGATGAAGGGATTAAAATACCATTAGCATATTTGCAGATGATACTAAGCTGGGGTGTAGTGTGAATTGTGAGGAAGATGCAATAAGGCTGCAGGGTGACTTGGGCAGGTTGTGTGAGTGGACGGATACATGGCAGATGCAGTTAAATGTAGATAAGTGTGAGGTTATTCACTTTGGAAGTAAGAATAGAAAAGCAGATTATTATCTGAATGGAGTCAAGTTAGGAAGAGGGGATGTTCAACGAGATCTGGGTGTCCTAGTGCATCAGTCACTGAAAGGAAGCATGCAGGTACAGCAGGCAGTGAAGAACGCCAATGGAATGTTGGCCTTCATAACAAGAGGAGTTGAGTATAGGAGCAAAGAGGTCCTTCTACAGTTGTACCGGGCGCTGGTGAGACCGCACCTGGAGTACTGTGTGCAGTTTTGGTATCCAAATTTGAGGAAGGATATTCTTGCTATTGAGGGCGTGCAACGTAGGTTCACTAGGTTAATTCCCGGAATGGCGGGACTGTCGTATGTTGAAAGGCTGGAGCAATTAGGCTTGTATACACTGGAGTTTAGAAGGATGAGGGGGGATCTTATTGAAACATATAAGATAATTAGGGGATTGGACACATTAGAGGCAGGAAACATGTTCCCAATGTTGGGGGAGTCCAGAACAAGGGGCCACAGTTTAAGAATAAGGGGTAGGCCATTTAGAATGGAGATGAGGAAGAACTTTTTCAGTCAGAGAGTGGTGAAGGTGTGGAATTCTCTGCCTCAGAAGGAAGTGGAGGCCAGTTCGTTGGATGCTTTCAAGAGAGAGCTGGATAGAGCTCTTAAGGATAGCGGAGTGAGGGGGTATGGGGAGAAGGCAGGAACGGGGTACTGATTGAGAGTGATCAGACATGATCGCATTGAAAGGAGGTGCTGGCTCGAAGGGCTGAATGGCCTCCTCCTGCACCTATTGTCTATTGTCTATTGACATCAAATCCCCCCACATACACGTGACTCACAGCCCCCACACACACCTCATCTCCAGCTCCCCACATACCTGAATCCCAATCCCCCTACACACTTGACCCCAAGCCCCCCCACTCACCTGACCAAGTGACCTCCCACACACATGATCCGCCAGTCCACCCACATACATGACCCATTGGCCACCCATATACCTGAATCCCAGTCCCCCACACACCTGACCCCTGATCCCCAGTACCCACACACACATGATCCCCAGCCGCCCACACACATGACCCCCAGCCGCCCAACACTCCTGCACCACAGCCCCCACACACATACCTGATCCCCTGCCCAACCACACATCCTCCAAGTCCACCTACACACTTGATCCTCAGCGCCCGACACAACTGACCCACAGACCACCCACACAATTGATCCCTAACCCCCAGCAGCCCACACCCCTGACTTCCATTCCCCCACACACATATGGCTCCCTCCCACTACACACATGACCCCCCGATACCCAGCCCCCCACACACATGACCACCGACCCCACATACACTTGACCCCCTGACACCCAGCCCCCCCACACATGACCACCAGCCACCCGACATACCTGATCGGCAGTCCCTACCACACACCTGACACCCAGACTCCCACGCACCTGGCCTTCATACCCACGCAGACCTGACACACAGCCCCGCACACACCTGACCCTCAGCCCCCCACACACTTGCACACCAGCCCCTACCACAAACTTGACCCTCAGCCCCCCCACAAACTGACCCTAAGCACACCCACACACCTAACCCCCTGCCCCCACACACCTGACACCCAGCCCCCCCATACCCCTGATCAACAGGCACCCAATCCCCCACACCCGGAGCAACCCTAGCCACCGAACACCCCGGATCGCCAGCCCCCCCACACACACCTGAGCCCCAACCCCCCAACACACACCTGACCCCCAGCTCCCAACAAACCGGCCCCCCAGCCCCCCACACACACCTGACCTCCAGCACTCCGCATACCTGATCCGCAGCACCCCACACACATGCAACACAACCCCCACACAAGTGATGCACGGATCCCCAGTCCCCACACACAGTTGACCCACAGCCCCCCCCCCACACCTGACCCCCAGCCAGCTACACACCTGACTCCCTGCCCCGCACACACCTGACCCAACTCCACCCACACACCTGACCCTCAGCCCCCACACAACTGACACCCAGCTCCAGCACACGTCTGACCACCAGCCCCCCACACACCTGACCCCCATCTTCCCTCACATCAGACTTCATCCCCCACATACTTGACCACAACACCCCAACCCACCTTGAACCCCCAGCCCCACAAACACCTGATCCCCTGACACCCAGTCCCCATTCACCAGACCAACTGACTCCCAGCCCCCCACTCATCTGACCACCTGACCCCTACACACCTGACCCACACACACCGGACCCCCAAACTCCACACACACCTGACCCCCAGCCCCCCACACACCTGACCCCCAGCCCCCCACACAAACCTGACCCACAGTCCCCCACACAATTGCCCACCAGCCACCCACACACCTGCCCTCAAGCCCCCCCCACACACCTGACCCACAGCTCCCCACATACCTGCCCACAAGCCCCCCCACACACCTGACCCCCAGCCCCCCAGCCCCCCACACACCTGACCACTACCCCTCACTCACCTCACAACCAGCCACACACATGCCTGACCCCAGTCCCCCTACACAGTTGAACCCCAGCTGCCCCACTCACCTGACCCCCTGACCGCGACACCGCAACCCCGACAAACACCTGACCACCTGAACCCCAGCCCCCCACACACCTGCCCACTGACTCCCAGCCCCGTCACCTGACCCCCACACACCTGAGCCACAAACCCCCCACCCACTTCACTCCCAGCGCCCCCACACACCTAAGCTCCAGGCCCCTCACACACATGAACTGCAACTCCCCCACACAACTGACAAACTGACCTCAACCCGCCCACACACCTGACCTCCCGCCCGCCCAACACCCTTGAACCCCAGCCCTCCCACACAACTTTCACCCAGCCCCCCCGCCCCACATTAAGTGACCCACACATCTGACCTGCAGCCCCCCTCCACACACACCTGAACCCAACCCCCCACACACCTGACCCCTCGCCCCAACAAACCTAACCCACAGCCCCACGCAACCGAACACCAGCTCCCCACACATCTGACACCCGGTCCCCCTCACACATGATCCCCTGACCCCAGGACCCTCCACACGCCGAAACCCCAGTCACCCAACACCACTGACCCTCCACCCCCACACACTTGACACCCAGCCCTCCACACACCTGACACCCAGCGCCCCACACGTCTGACCCTCATCTCCATACATACGTGGCCTCCTAACCGCCAGACTACCCAAACACCTGATCCCCACCCCCACCCCCACATTCCTGAACCACAGCTCCCCCACACACCTGACCCCCTGACCCCCCGTCACCCAAAACCCCTGACGCCCACCCCCCCCCCACACACCTGACCCCCATCCCCGGCCCACTCCCCCACACACATGAGCCCAAGCCCCCTAAACTTCTTACCACCAAACGCCCCACAACATCTGACACCCAGTCGCCCACACAACTGACCCCTGATCCCCAGCAACCCCACACACATGACCCCAGCCCCCCACACACCTGAACCCCAGTTCCCCAAGCAACTGATCAATTGACCCTCAGCCCCACTACACACCTGACCCCCAGTACCCCCCACACACCTGACCCCCAGCCCCGCTGCACACCTGATCACCAGCTCCCACACACCAGAACCCCAATTAGCCCACACGCCTGAACACCAGCCCCCGCCCGCACACAGATGACCCCCTGACTACATGCCCCCCCGCACATATGACCCCCTGACCCCCCGCCCCCACACACCTGACCCCCTGACTCCATGCCCCACACACACCTGGCCACCTGACCCCCAGCACCCACACATACCTGGCCCCCAGTCTCCCCACACACGTGATCCGATGTTGGGGAGTCCAGAACCAGGGGTCACAGTTAAAGAATAAGGGTAGGCTATTTAGGACTGATATGAAAAATACGTTTTCTCCCAGGGAGATGTGAATCTGTGGAATTGTCCGCCACAGATGGCAGTGGAGGGCAATTAACTGGATGTTTTCAAGAGAGAGTGTGGGGGTCATGGAGTCAGGGGTCAGGTGCGTGGGGGACGCTGGAGGTCAGGTGTGTGTGTGGGGGCTCAGGTCACGTGTGCCTGGGGGAGCTTGTGGTCAAGTATGTGGGGGGGGGGGCTTGGCGTAAGCGGGGGTGGGGGGCTGTGCGTCAGGTCTGTGGGTGAGCTGGGGGTAATTGTCTGGGGGGTCAGCGGATCATGTGTGTGGGGAGAATGGCGGTGCTGGCACGAAGGGCCAAATGGCCTTCTCCTGCACCTATTTTCCATGTTTCTATGTCTCCCTCTCTCTCTCTCTGTCTCCCTCTCTCTCTCGCTCTCTTCTCTCCCTCTCCCCTCTCCCTCTCCCCTCTCCCTCTCCTTCTCCCTCTCCACCCAAGACACTTACGTCTACGATGGGTCTCTGGCATTGGGCGCAGCGGGGAGAGAAGAGATCGAGGAAGTCTCCCCCACTGTGTAATAAATCACGAAGGGAATAGATCGAGTAGACGCACAAAGTCTCGAGCCCGGTATAGAGGAATCGAGGACCTGGGGACATAGTTCCAAAGTGAAGATTTAGTAGTAATCTGAGGGGTAACAATTTCACATAAAGGGTGGTGGGTGTATGGAACGAGCTGCCGGAGGAGGTAGGTGAGACAGGGACTATCCCATCGTTTAACAAACAGATAGGTACATGGATAGGACAGGTTTGGAGGGATATGGGCCATGCGCAGACAGGTGGGACAGGTGTAGATGGGGCATGCTGGTCGGTGTGGACAAGTTGGGCCGATGGGCATGTTTCCGCACTGTGTCACGAAACGACTCCATGAGTCTAATCAAGAATTTATTTTTCTCCTCCTCACATATATCCACTGACTTGGCCGCCACCGCCTTCTGTGGCAATGACCCCACAGATTCGCCACCCTCGGACTAAAGAAATTCTTCCTCAGCTTCCTAAAAGAAGATTTCTGAGACGATGACCTATAGTCCTAGACTCTCCCACATATATACATATACACACACACACACACACGCACGTACACACGCACACGCACACGCACGCACGCACACACACACACACACGTACACTCACGCACACACGTACACACAAACACACACACGCACGCACGCACGCTCGTACACACAAAAAAAGAAGCATTAATATTGCAATAATAACAGATAGTCTTTGTAGTTCCCAGCTTATTTGAGGTTGTAGTGTTTAACAGCCGAATGGCTGTAGGAAAGAAGCTGTTCCTGAACCTGGACGTTACAAATCAGATTCAACCCCTACTCACCTGAGCACCTGACCCCCACACACCTGACTCCCAGCCCTGCACACACCTGACCACCAGTCCCCCCAAATACCTGATCCCCCGCCCCCTTCACACCTGACACCCAACCCCCCCCTCACACCTGACTACCAGCCCCCACATACCTGACCCCCAGCACCCCAGACACTTGAACCGCAGCCCCCAAACACCTGACACCCAGAACCCAACACACCTGAACCCCAGCCCCCCACACGCCTGACCCACAGCACCCACAGCACCCCCCCACGCACCTGAGCCCCAGCACCCTCACACACATGAACCGCAGCTCACCCACCCAACTGACAAACTGACCCCAGCCCGCCCACACACCGGACCCCCAGCCCCCCCACACACCTGACCCACAGTACCCAAACACACCTCACCTCCAGCCACATTCATGTCTGACCCCCAGTCCCCCACACACTTGACCCACTGATTCCCAGCCCCCCACTCACCTGACCACCTGACCCCCACACAACTGACCACCACCCCCCCCACACACTTGACTCCCAGCCCCCCCCCCCCCACACCTGGGCCCCAGCCCCCTCACACACATGAACCGCAGCTCCCCCACACACCTGACAAACTGACCCCAACCCGCCCACACACCTGACCCCCAGCCACCCAACGCACCAAATTTTCCTGACCGCTCCAACACACCTGACCCAAAGACCCAACACACATCAGCCCCCCCCACACCTGTCCACCCCCTCCCCCCCTCACGCACCTGCCCCCAACCACCCAACACCCCTGAACCACAGCCCTCCCACACAACTATCACCCAGCCCTTCCACCCCACATAAGTAAACTACAGTCCCCCCACACACCTGACACTCAGCCACCCACTCACCTGACAATTAGCCAGCCACACACGTGACCCCCAGCCCTCCCACAACCCTGACCCAAAAGACCCCCCCACACACCTGACCCCAAGCCCCCCACAACCTGTCCCTCAGCCCCCACACACCTGACCACCAGCCACCCACAATCTGACACCCAGCCCCCAACACACCTGACATCCAGCCCCCCACACACCTGACACCCAGCCCCCCACACACCCGAAACCCAGCCCCCCACACACCTGAGCCATAGCCACCCACATACATGACCCACAGCCCCCCACACGTCTGACACCCGCCCCCTCATATACACGTGAGCCCTGACACCATGCCCCCCACACACACGTGATCCCCTGCCCCCCCAGCCCACCCAAATACCTGATCCCCAGAACCCCACACACACCTGACCCCCAGCCCCCACACACCTGCGCCCTTGACCCCCAGTCACCCAACACCCCTGATCCCCATCCCCCCTAAACACCTGATCCCAACCCTCCCACAGACCTGACCCCCTCCCCCCACACGCATGAGCCTAAGACCCCCAAACCTTTTACCAACAGTCGCCCCACAACACCTGACACCCAGTCCCCCATACATCTGAAACCTGCTCCCCTGCGCCCCCACACACATGAACCCAGCCCCCCACACATCTGGCCCAAGCCCCCCTCACACCTAACCCCTAGTCCCCCCCACGGACCTGAGCCCCCAGCCCCACCACACACCGGACCAACAGCCCCCACACACCAGAACCCCAATTCACCCACACAACTAATCCCCTGCCCCCGCACATACTTGACCGCTAGCCCCCCGCACACACCTGACCCCTAGCCCCCGGCCCCCACACACCTGACCCCCTGACCACCAGCCCCCACACACACCTGACCCCAGTCTCTCCCCACACGTGACCCAGTGTTGGGAGTGTCCATAACCAGTGGACACAGTTTCAGAATAAGGGTAGGCTACTTAGGACTGAGATGGAAAAAAAGGTTTTCACCCAGAGTTGTGAATCTGTGGAAATGTCCGCCACAGAAGGCAGCGGAGCTCAATTAACCAGATGTTTTCACAAGGGGGGGGGGCTGGAGGTCAGGTGTGTAGGGGTCAGCGGGTCAGGTGTGCGGAGGGCTACGTGTAAGGTTTGTGGGGAGCTGGGGGACATGAGTGTGGGGGTCGCTGGAGGTCAGGCGTGTGTGGGGCGCTGGGGTCACGTGTGTGTGGGGGAGCTTGCGGTCAAGTGTGTGGGCGTCTGGGCGGCAGCAGGGCGGCTGGTCGTCAGGTTTGTGGGGGAGCCGTGGGTCATGTCTTTTGGGAGGTCAGGAGATCAGGTGTGTGGGGAGAATGGCGGTGCTGGCTCGAACGGCCAAATGGCCTTCACCTATTTTTCCATGTTTCTATGTCTCACTCTCACTCTCTCTGTCTCCCCCCTCTCGCTCTCTCTCGCTCTCCCCTCTCTCTCCCCTCCCCTTTCCCCACCCCCTCTCCCCTCTCCCTCGCCTTCTCCCTCTCTAACCCAGACACTTACGTCTACGATGTGTCTCTGGCATTGAGCGCAGCGGAGAGAGAAGGGACCGAGGAAGTCCATCCCACGAGGGTAATAGATCGGGTAGACGCACAAAGTCTCGTGCCCAGTGTGGAGGAATCGAGGACATAAGTGCAAGGTGAAGATTTAGTAGGTATCTGAGGGGTAACATTTTCACACAAAGGGTGGTGGGTGTATGGAACGAGGTGCCGGAGGAAGAAGGTGAGGCAGGGACTATCCCATCATTTAACAAACAGCCAGACAGGTACATGGATAGGACAAGTTTGGACGGATATGGACCAGGCGATGACAGGTGGGACAAGTGTCGACGGGGTAGACTGGTCAGTGTGGACAAGTTGGGCAGAAGGGCCTGTTTCCACACTGTATCACTAAACGACTCTAATCAAGAATCTATTTTTGTACTCCTCAAATATACTCACTCACTTGGCCTCCACCGCCGTCTGTGGCAAAGAATCCCACAGATTCACCACCCTCTGACTAAAGAAATTCCTCATCTTACTAAAATAAAATTTCTGAGCCGATGACCTCTAGTCTCTAGTCCCAGACACTCACTCACACACACACACACACACACACACACACACACACACACACACACACACACACACACACACACACACACACACACACACACACACACACACACACACACACACGCACAACTACACACAAAACAGAAGCATTAATAGTGCAATAATATCAAAAATAGTGTGTAGTTCCCAGCTTATTTTGAGGTTGTAGTGTTTAATATTCGAATCGCTGCAGGAAAGAAGCTGTTCCCGAACCTGGACGTTACAGTTTTCGGGCTTCTCTACTTTCTTCCCGATGGTACGGTTGAAATGAATGTGTGGCCAGGGAGCTCTGGGTCTCTGATGCCGGCTGCCTTTTTGATGAACCTTAATTTGGTTTAGTTTAGGGATACAGCGCGGAAACAGGCCCTTCGGCCCACTGAGTCCGCGCTGACCAGCGATCCCCGCACACCAACGCAACCCGACACACAGTAGGGACAATTTACAATTTATACCAAAGCCAATTAACCTAAAAAAACCTCTACGTCTTTGGAGCGTGGGAGGGAACTGAGGCACACGGAGAAAGCCCACACAGGACACAGGGCAGACGTGCAAACTCTGTACAGACAGCACCCGTGATCAAACCCGGGCCTCTGGTGCTGTGAGGCAGCAACTCTACCGCTGCACCACCGTGCCATACCGTCCACTTGGAATGAATAAACTTGAATATTAACACAAATCAAAACACTCAGCATACAGCTTTAAAAACCATCAATGTAGATAAACTGATAGTGCCACAATTGTCAAAGTAAGGTGATTTATCTGATAAATAATTTAACAATAGGTCTTTCCACATATTAAGCAAAAGTTTATTCAAAACATATGCAACTGGGCAAGGGCATCTTTGTGTTGCTGGTTTCAGGGAGTTATGGACTTGGACTCTGGACATCGATGCTGATCAGGGTCTTACCATTATCCAGAGGCTCTCTCCTTGTGGCACAATGACAAGTCATGTTATACCCTGTTCAACACTCCCACCAAGTGGTGTGCCACCGCAATTACACATCATGTTATTCACCCAGTGATGACTCCTTCTCCCGTCTCCAGTGGACCCCCTCCTCTACGACCCCCCCCCCCCGGTTGACCAACTACCCTCACTAGAACCTTTCATCTCCAACTGCCGGCGGGACATAAACCACCTCAAATTCTCTACTCCCCTGACTCACTCTAACCGCTCCCCTCCTGAACGTGCAGCCCTCCACTCATTCTGCAGCAATCCTGACTTAGTCATCAAACCCGCTGACAAGAGAGGTGCTGTGGCCAGAGGACCGAGGCCAGACGACAACTCTCGGACACCTCCTCCTACTTAACCTTGGACCATGACCCCACCGACGAGCATCAGACGTTAATCATCAACACCATCACTGACCTCACCAATTCCGGCGCTCTACCCTCTAATGCCTCCAACCTTATCGTTCCCCAGCCCCGCACGGCCCGATTTTATTTCGGAGTCACGTGAGTGACTACGTGAAGACCCCGTCCAGCACGCATGCGCGACATTAGCGTTCAAGCAGTGCAGCGCGACGAACGGGAGTTCAAGGTGCTCCCGCTACAATTTGAAAAGTCGGGCCGACAGGTAAGTTTTACCGTGGCCGTGAGTATTTTCTCTGTTGTCTGTTTTATGTTCCAGACCAGAGAGAAGAAACTTGCAGCTCGCCCCCGTTCGTTTTCCGTTGAGGAACGTTCTTTGGAGGGGGGGCAAGAGGCGGCAAACTACCGAGCCGAGCCCAGCACCGCTAGTGCAGCCTGAGCAGCGAGCTGGAGGTACCTGCAGCCAGAACCGGGCGGTAGTATCCGACGATTCGGATGAAGATGCCACACCGCTACAGAGCGGCACTGGCAGCCGCCTAAGCCGAAAACGGCTTATGGAGCAAATGCTCCAGCGAGATCTGCTGAGAGAGCAGCAGCAGACTCGCCAAGGGAGCCCAGGTACTCCCGCAGTGCCCTTTACGGCACTGGCCATTGCCTCACCTTCTTTTGAAGGCAGCATTGGCGACCAGGTCTGGGCTGGTCAACAAGAGGGGTTGTTGGCTGAAGATGTCCGGAGTACGCAGAGTGTACAGGATCAGGAAGAGCTGCTGGGTGTGGTCAACCGCTACGTGGTCATTCCACGAGGGGGTCGGCCTTTAGAGCCGAAACTTGCAGCCAGCATTGACCACCTGTCCTCAAAACCCCTACAAGAACGGGTGGTCAATGAGGCTCTTAAACTATATTCAGCCCCAGAAAATTGTACATCATTGAATGTACCAGCTGTAAACAGCCAAATTTGGGGACATTTGGGGCAGAACATCAGGAACCTGGAGTTGAAGCTCCAGAAAATCCTTAAACCCCTGACTGCAGGGATGACATTATATGCTCGGTCCATTGATGGTGTGGACATCTCCACAAATCAGCAAGATACATTAGCTCTGCTGTGCACCAAGGAAATCATCAAGCCTGCCCTCAACCCTAAGTTTGCGGGACTTTGCAAAACACCGGGTTCAGAACCTCCAATTCTGCTTTTGGAAAGGACCTTCCAAAAAAGGTGAAAAACCTAGAGGAAGAATCCAAGACCTTTGGTCTCGTGAGGGCAGGTTTGGGACCGAGCAGACCTAACAAACCCAGGCGGCAGTACCTCACGGCGTCCACCAGTCGTAGACCACCATATGGGACTGGTGAAAGCTCGGGGTCCGCAACCATTCCCCGTAAGCCTTTTTAGGCCAGGGCCCAGAGCGGACCCCATGGAAAATGCGCCACCCCCAACAACTTCAACAGCAGCCCTCTACAGCCCAGCAGACACCTCATCGCCCAGCGAAGAGGCAGATGTAGCACCAGTAACCATGGAGGTAGGTGGGTCTGGTTCCTCTCAGCATATGAGCAGTAGGGGCTCTATACTATCAGGGGGGAGATTGCACTTGTTTTTGGTGCATGGGAAACCATCACTAATGACAAGTACATACTAAGCTGCATTCATGGCTATAAAATTGACTTTGTTCATGAAAACATTCCGCCAGTTCAGCATATACCCCAAAGGGTATTCACCCTCTCAGTCAAAGAGAAACAAGAGGGTCAAGCTGAACTTGTGAGGCTACTAGCAAAAGGTGTCATTGAAAGAACAAAACATGAACCTTTGGAATTTGTGTCTAATATTTTCACTAAAACTAAAAAAGATGGTGGATGTCGCATCATCATTGACTTAACTACGTTAAACGAGTCAGTTAAGTATACACATTTTAAGATGGAAACTTTTGAAACCGCCAGACTTTTGATTTCTAGAGGGTACTTTCTAGCAGGCATTGATTTAAAAAATGCCTACTACTCAGTACCCATACACAAGGAGCATCGTAAATAGCTATGGCAATTTAAAACCAAATGGACTAACCTCCGCTCCAAGGTTGTTCACTAAAATCTTAAAACCCGCCTTCGCATTATTGAGGAAACAAAAGCATATAGTCATGGCGTACTTAGACGACATTTTAATAGTAGGGAAAACCTTGGAGACAGCTATTTTGGCAGTAGCAGCCACCAAACGTTTGTTTGAAACTTTGGGGTTTGTCATACATCCAGATAAATCCAATTTTACACCGTCCACTACCATGGACTATCTTGGATTTACGATTGATACTGTTCGCATGTTTGTAACTCTGCCGAAGGGGAAAGCATCACAATTGACACTAACATGCCACGAACTACTGCATAAACGTCAGCCAACCATACGGCAGGTAGCTAGAGTTATTGGTAAAATGGTAGCAGCTTTTCCAGCTGTACAATTTGGGCCTTTGCACTACCAAAATTTACAAAGAGCAAAAGTGCACGCACTAAAGCAAAACTCAGGTCACTTGACCGAGCTATGTATTTAACTGCTGAATCCATTCCAGAGTTACAATGGTGGACAAGGAACATTAGGCTCAGTTTCCAGTCCCATAATAATCACCAACCCAGTATTAACCATTCAAACGGATGCAAGTGCTTTGGGCTGGGGAGCAACTAACATGCAATCCAGCACAGGGGGCAGATGGACTAATTCTGAATCATCTTGCCTACAGACACGGGGTATCAACTATTTAGAAATGTTGGGTGCGTTTTATGGTTTAAAAGCATATTCATCTAATACGGATCATGCACATGTCCGGTTGCAATTAGATAATACCACGGTGGTGGTTTATATCAACCACATGGGTGGTGTAAAGTCGATATCATGTGACAAATTGGTCAACCTAATCTGGCAATGGTGTGTCGAAAGACATACTTGGTTACCAGCAACTTACCTACCAGGTAAGCAAAATACAGTGGCAGACACCAGGTCACGCAAATTTAACGATAACATCGAATGGATGTTAAATCCCAAAGTATTTGCCGAAATTACAAAGCAATATGGCACACCAGATATCGATCTATTTGCATCCAGGCTGAATCACCAGGTACCAACGTATGTCGCTTGGGAACCAGACCCTGAGGCAGCAGCAGTTGATGCATTCACGCTGTATTGGGGGAAAATGTTCTTTTATGCCTTTCCTACCTTCTGCCTCATCAGTCGGGTATTACGCAAGATTCAATTGAATTCCGCTTCAGGAATCTTGATAACACCCGACTGGCCTACACAGCCATGGTTCCCAGTGGCCCTCGACATGGCTGTCGAAACACCGTTGGAATTCCCCAGCAGTCCGGAATTATTAATCCACCCAGTGTCAGGCATTAGTCACCCGTGCCATGACAGAGTCAATCTCCGGGCTTGCAGATTCTAAAAAGACCTCTACTGGGCCTGGGACTGTCTGAGGACGCCATCAACATGATGACCGCATCCCACCGGGAGTCCACCAGGAGACAATACCTGACCAACATAAGGAAATGGGAACGGTATTGCTCCAAAACAGGAACTACCTACAACAGCGCCATAAATACAGCCAGGAGTGCGTTGTCAGCTTATTTGGTTCCAGCAGCAGGACAACTGGCTTTGGGGTCCCATCCACTAGTAATCAAAATCATGAGGGGCATTTTTAACACTAACTCCCCCAGACCAAGGTACACTCAGATCTGGGATGTCAGCATTGTGCTGACGTACCTTAGGGGATGGCCACCGCCCAGGGCACTCACGCTGGAACAAGTTACACTGAAATCAGTCATGCTCATGGCACTAGTGTCAGCTTAAAGGGTACAGTCCCTCCACCTTCTGAGGCTGGACAGCATGACAGAGTCATTGGACTGTTTCACATTCCATATTCAGGGACTGGTCAAACAAACTAGACCAGGTACCACGCCTCCAGTCATGGAGTTCTGGGCATATTCATCTGAACCACGGCTGTGTGCCAAGACCCATCTCGCCAATTACATTGACACAACATACAACTTAAGAGGGAGAGAAAAAGCCTTATGGATAAGCCACAAGAAGCCTCCTGGTCAGGTGACGAGCCAAACCATTTCAAGGTGGCTCAAGCAGGTGCTTAAGTCCACGGGAGTCAATACGAATGTTTACAAATCTCACTCCACCAGGGCTGCATCTACGTCGGCGGCTAGTCGAATGGACGTGCCTATGGACCATATTCTGGCCAGAGCAGGATGGTCCTCGGAAAGAACTTTCCAAAGGTTTTATAATAAACCGCTGGCGCAACCTGCTACATTTGCAGACAGAATTTTAGAGTCTGCAGATAATATTTAATTTAAGCCCTGGGGAGCTCTCTGTTTTTTGTTGTCATTAATAAACCTTTTTGTTCACAAACAGGTTCTTGATCGCGATAACATACTTCCTCCCTCTAAGGTCTTCAGACAGTGAGTGAAGCATGAGCTGGTACACGGTTCGGAATCACAGAGCTTTGAAGTCTTCACGTAGTCACTCACGTGACTCCGAAATAAAATAGTAAGATTAAACGAGAACTTACCAGTTTGAAGTTTGATCTGTATTTTATGAGGAGTTACGATGAGGGATTACGTGCCCTCCGCTCCCACCCTCTATTATACAGATCAACTGGTAATTAAGTTCTTATTTTTTCTTTACTATATTTATTTCAATCGTTGTGTTTTTTTCTGTGAATCCACACCGCTGCTTTGAAGAATGTCGCGCATGCGTGCTGGACGGGGTCTTCACGTAATCCCTCATCGTAACTCCTCATAAAATACAGATCAAACTTCAAACTGGTAAGTTCTCGTTTAATCTTACTATTTTACCTTCTACCTAAAATCCATAAACAGAAGAACTGTCCTGGCAGACCCATTGTTTCTGCCTGTTCATGTCCCACCGCACTTATTTCCACCTACCTCGACGCCATCCTATCCCCGCTGGTCAAATCCCTCCCCACCTACGTCCAAGACACATCACATGCTCTCTGTCTCCTCGATAATTTCCGGTTTCCAGGCCCCCACTGCCTCATCTTTACCATGGATGTCCAGTCACTCTACACTTCCATCCCCCACAAGGATGGTCTTGAAGTCCTCCGTTTCTTCCTCGACCGTAGAACCAGCCAATCCCCATCTAGTAACACTCTCCTCCGCCAAGCAGAGCTGGTTTATACCCTTAAAACTTATCCTTTGACTCCTCCCACTTCCTCCAAACCGGATGCGTAGCTATGGGCACACGCATGGGCCCTAGCTATGCCTGCCTTTGTAGGGTACGTCGAACAATCCCTGTTCCAGACGTACACCTGCCCCATCCCCGAACTCTACCTCCGCTACATTGACAAATGTATTGGTGCGACCTCCTGTACCCATGCAGAACTCACTGACTCCATACACTTCACTTCCAATTTCCATCCTGCTCTTAAATATGCTTGGACTATCTCCGACATCTCCCTACCATTTCTCGACCTCACCTTCTCCATCACAGGAGACAGACTAGTGACTGACATCTACTACAAACCCACTGACTCCCACAGCTATCTGGACTACACCTCTTCCCACCCTGACTCTAGACAAAGTCTATACCCTACACCCAATTCCTCCCTCTACGCCGCATCTGCGCCAGGGATGATATGTTCCACACTAGGGCATCAGAGATGTCCTCATTCTTCAGGAAACGATAATAGATAAATAGATAAATAAATTCATTTGAATAAGACAGTGTGGTCCACTTACCAAATAAAACATAAAAAAGAAACAATGATTGGCACCAAGATATTTCAATATTCGCACAAGCAAACCATCTAGTTCTATATAACACAATCTTCCAATAACTAGCTCGGCATTTAACCAGTTGGTGTCTTGGCTGAAATAAACGATCCATTTTCCCAGATCCTCTCACAGAATCCCTTCTTTTTAATTGAAATGTTCGATTCTAAAGGGTTTGGGGAAGGATATTCTTGCTATTGAGGGCGTGCAGCGTTGGTTTACTAGGTTAATTCCCGGAATGGCGGGACTGTCATATGTTGAAAGATTGGAGCGACGAGGCTTGTATTCACTGGAATTTAGAAGGATGAGAGGGGATCTTATCGAAACATACAAGATTATTAAGGGGTTGGACACGTTAGAGGCATGAAGCATGTTCCCAATGTTGGGGGAGTCCAGAACCAGGAGCCACAGTTTAAGAATAAGGGGTAGGCGTTTAGAACGGAGATGAGGAAAAACCTTTTCAGAGAGTTGTAAATCTGTGGAATTCTCTGCCTCAGATGGCAGTGGAGGTCAATTCTCTGAATGCATTCAAGAGAGAGCTAGATAGAGCTCTTAAGGATAGCGGAGTCAGTGGGTATGAGGAGAAGGCAGGAAAGGGTACTGATTGAGAATGATCAGCCATGATCATATTGAATGGTGGTACCGGCTCGAAGGGCCGAATAGCCTCCTCCTGCACCTATTGTCTATTGTCTATTGTTAACTCAAGTTCAGTATCCATAATGAATCTAAACCTTAATGAGCGCTAACTCCATCTTGCTGCTCTATCCACGCTGGTAAACACGGCAGCTGAAGATGCGTTAACTTGTTATTTTCTTCTTAATTAACACAGGTTAGAAATGATAATTAACTCTCTCCGGCATACATTTGAAAGAATAACACATAATGCTGAAAATTAAAATGCAGCTTCAGATCTGAGAAAGGGGGAGATGGGTAAATGTTCTGTGTACTTCGCCCAATGGGGAATATTAGTTCCAGCCGGTGAACACTAGCTGTGGCTCTGTTCAATCTGCAGTTTATTTTGTCGTGAACCACTTCAGACCAGGTGACAGGTAGATGTGAATTCAAACCCACAGACCAGACAGCAAGGTCGGTCTGAGAGTAAATGACCAACTCACCCGTCTGGGCTGTCCACACAGCGGCACAGAGAAAGCTGCCACAGACGCAGACTTCATTTATGTGCTTATTTATCAAGCAATTCAAGAGAGCATATCTCCCATCATGCAGTGCAAACATGGCACTCGCAGAAACTGAAATAAACACTTCAATGATCAGGGACTGTTATTAAAAAAGTCCAATGTCTATGACAGGCAGTTATAATGTTTTGTGCTTAATCTGCATCATTGAGAAGAGTGGACATGTTTTGATGTTTAATTCCCCTGATTTCAAAGCTCGAGTTCAGTGGCAACAAAATATCCAAGGGCCATTTAAAAGCAATTTGTCTGTTAGTGCTGTACCAGGCGCAAATTTCAGACAAAGGTTGCCGTGTTTCATGGGGAGGGATGGTGCATTTTAGTTCATCTGAACTATTCCCATTGCCGGCATATGGATCATCTCCCTCTAAACCATTCCCCTCATGTACCTGTCCACATGTCTTAGTGTTCCCATTATGACGTTACCTATGACACTATCCACCTCTATGAGGTCACTGCACTGCCTGCTGCGCTCCATGGAATAAAGTCCTGGCGAGCCCAACATTTCCCTGTAGCTCCGACCCTTGTTTTCTGGCAACGTGTTGGAAAATAATATCTGCACTCTTAGCAAATTAGTGGCACATTTCCTAAACATGGTGACGTAAGATTATACACGTTACTCCAAGTGCGTCCTCACCAACGTCTTGTCCATCTGAACATAACTTTCCAACTTTTACATTTTATTCACTGGCTGATGAAGACAGTGGGCCAAAAAAACCTTCTCCACCGCCCTATCCCCCCTGTTACATCCCTTTTCTTGCAACAATGCACTTTTATTCTGAGATCCCTCTGCTCTACAACACTACCCAGCTAACTACCATTCACGGTGAAGATCATGCCCTGGCTTGTGTTCCCTAATTAAAAATCTCACACATTTGCAAGAAACACTATTTGAAATTTCTCAGCCCATTTTCCAATTTGAAAAAGTTCCTGCTTTAATCCTTGCCAACCATTTCCAATGCCTGTGATACCACCTACTTTAGTGTCAACTGCAAACTTATACATTAGTCCGTTACATTCTCAGGGAACTCATTGACACAGATGACAAACAACAATGAGCGCAGCACCAATCCCTAAGAC
>NW_027602305.1:0-40660 GCF_053455715.1 Rhinoraja longicauda
AACAACGGTTTCTCTGATTTCGTCAAAACGTTCAACCGTAGCGCCACGATTTTTGCACCACCTTAATCACCACGCGGTTATCTGCTGGAAAATTATTTTTTATTTAATTCGGTCGCATGTTTTTTAAGTTACAGAGGTTTTAATGCGCCCCCCCCCTTAATTTATAGAGGGCGCTGTGGTGCGGATTTATTGAAGGTCTTCAGCTTGTGATGTCACAATGCCCCTGTGAGATGGGTGCAACATTGTTGCGAACAGCGTGTGACGTCACAATGGACAAGCAGCTGCTATTGGGTGTCTACTCTTTACAAATTTACATTTTTTTATGAGAAGCACTTGGTCAAGTCAAGTCAATTTTATTTGTATAGCACATTTAAAAACAACCCACGTTGACCAAAGTGCTGTACATCTGATTAGGTACTAAGGAAAAAAATGAAACATACAGTGGCACGCAAACAGTTCACAGCACCTCCTCAATGAGCCTCAAACGCGAGGGAGTAGAAATAGGTTTTGAGCCTGGACTTAAAGGAGTGGATGGAGGGGGCAGTTCTGATGGGGAGAGGGATGCTGTTCCACAGTCTAGGAGCTGCAACCGCAAAAGCTCGGTCACCCCTGAGCTTAAGACCGGAAGCTTAGTGACCGGAAATTTTGTGAAAAGACACTGAGAGTGTGTCTGGGGGAAAGAGATCGTTGCGGAGGGGGCTTGGTGGTGGGGGGGGGAAAGAGGGGTACTGGGAAAAGGGGAGGTCCCCCTTCCCCCCCTCAACCCCTTCCTCCCCCCTCCTTCCCACCTCCACCCCCACTCCCTCCTAAAACTCCTCCTCCCTCCCCAACTCCCTCCACCCTCCCTCACCCCTCCCCCCTAACTCCCCCCCGTCCCCTCCATCCCTCCCTCCCCCTCTCCCTTCCCCCTCCCCTCCCCCCTCCCTCCCCCTCCCTCCCCCTCCCCCCCTACCCCTCTCCCTCCCCTCCCCCCTCCCCTCCCCCCTCCCTCACCCTCCACACCTCCCTCCTCCCTCCCTCCCCTTACCCCCCCCCCCAATCCCCTACCGGTTACAATGGAAACCCTACGAAGACGGGCCCAACGGGGAAAGAGGGGTACTGGGAAAAGGGGAGGTCCCCCTCCCCCCTCCCCCCCTCACTCCCCCACCACCCCTACCACCCTCCCTCCCCTCCCTCCCCCTTCCCCCTCCCCTCCACCCCTCCCCCCCTCCCTCTGTTCCCTGCCTCCCCTCCTCCGGTTACAATGGAAACCCTACGAGGACGGGCCCAACGGGGAAAGAGGGCTACTGGGAAAAGGTGAGGTCCCCCTCCCTCCCCACTTGCCCCCTCCCCTCCCCCTCCCTCCCCCCTCCCCCCCCTACCCCTCTCCCTCCCCTCCCCCCCTTCCCCCCTCCCCTCCCTTCCCCTCCCCCTCCACACCTCCCTCCTCCCTCCCTCCCCTTACCCCCCCCCCCCACTCCCCTCCCGGTTACAATGGAAACCCTACGAAGACGGGCCCAACGGGGAAAGAGGGGTACTTGGAAAAGGGGAGGTCCCCCTCCCTCCCCTCCCCCTCCCTCCCCCTCCCCCCTACCCCCCTCCCTCCCCTCTCCCTCCCCCTCCCCCCTTCCCTCCCCCCTCCCCTCCCCCCTCCCTCCCCCTCCCCTCCTACCTCCCTTCCCTGCTCCCCTCCTCCCGGTTACAATGGAAACCCTACGAGGACGGGCCCAACGGGGAAAGAGGGCTACTGGGAAAAGGGGAGGTCCCCCTCCCTCCCCACTTCCCCCTCCCCTCCCCCCTCCCTCCCTCCCCCCTCCCTCCCCCCTACCCCGCCTCCCCTCTCCCTCCCCCCTCCCCCCCTTCCCCCCTCCCCTCCCCCCTCCCCTCCCCCCTCCCCTCCTCCCTCCACACCTCCCTCCTCCCTCCCTCCCCTTCCCTCCCTCCCCTCCTCCCGGTTACAATGGAAAACCCTACGAGGATGGGCCCAACGGGGAAAGAGGGGTACTGGGAATAGGGGAGGTCCCCCTCCCTCCCCCTCCCTCCCTACCCCCCTCCCTCCCCTCTCCCTCCCCCGTCCCCCCTTCCCCCTCCCCTCCCCTCCCCCACTCTCTCCCCCTCCCCTCCTCCCTCCACACCTCCCTCCTCCCCTTCCCTCCCTCCCCTCCTCCCGGTTACAATGGAAACCCTACGAGGACAGGCACAGCGGGGAAAGAGCGGTAATGGGAACAGGGGAGGTCCCCCTCCCTCCCCCTCCCTCCCTACCCCCCTCCCTCCCCTCTCCCTCCCCCGTCCCCCCTTCCCCCTCCCCTCCCCTCCCCCCCTCCCTCCCCCTCCCCTCCTCCCTGCACACCTCCCTCCTCCCCTTCCCTCCCTCCCCTCCTCCCGGTTACAATGGAAACCCTACGAGGACAGGCACAACGGGGAAAGAGGGGTACTGGGAAAAGGGGAGGTCCCCCTCCATCCCCCTTCCCCTCACCCCTCCCTCCCCCTCCCCCCCTACCCCTCTCCCTCCCCCCTCCCCCCCCTTCCCCCCCTCCCTCCCCCTCCCCTCCTCCCTCCACACCTCCCTCCTCCCTCCCTCCCCCTTTCCTCCCTCCCCTCCTCCCGGTTACATGGAAACCCTACGAGGACGGGCCCAACGGGCACACTTGTGCTAGTATACTATTAAAACTCAGATGTTGTATATATATATGTATATTCCACTGATGTCGGCTAAATACGGCAATTCCGGCAAAACGGTGAACCTTAGCGCCACGACTTTTGTGCCGCTTTAATCAGCATGCGGTTCGCTGCTGGAAAATGATATGTTTATTTAATTCGGACGCATATTTTTTAAGTTACAGAGGTTTAAAAGTGCTGCCCCCCCTGATTTATCGAAGTTTTGACAGAAGGGGGGCGCTGCGGTGACAACAGGGGTAGTGCGGAGGGGACTTGGTGGTGGGGGAAAGAGGGGTAATGGGAAAAGGGGAGGTCCATATCCCTCCCCTCTCCCCCCCCACCCTCCCTCCCCCATCTCTCACCCCCCCCTCCCTCCCTCCACAAATACCACCCCATCTCTCATCACCATCCCTCCACCCTCCATCCACCACTCTCTCAATTCACTCAACACCTCACTCCCCCAAACCTCACTCTCAAACCCTCCCCCCTTAACTCCTCACCCCCTCCCGGATACAATGGACGGGCCAAAGGGGAGAGTGTGGGGAGAGTAAGAGTGGGGATGGGGGACGAGAGAATGTGAGAGTGGGGAATGGGCCCAACGGGCCCACTTGGTCTAGTCTATCTATCTATATAATACTAAAACTCTGCGGTCCAACATTCCGTATGTATATACGGAAGATTCCGTGTGTATGTACGGAAGATTCCGAAGATTTCTGTCCATAACTTACAAACCCTACTCCTCCCAGACGGTACACCAAAGCGCTACGATTTTTGTACCGCCATATTCACCATTAACATGGGCAACTATTGTAAGTACTTTCGTTCAAATTGAAGCTACATTTTTAAAGCTAGAGAGATATTAAAGTTTAAATTTTCATTTCTAACACTTTTCTTGAAGGGGCCAAACCCTACTCCTCCCAGACGGTACACCAAAGCGCTACGATTTTTGTACCGCCGTATTCACCATTAACATGGGCAACTATTGTAAGTACTTTCGTTCAAATTGAAGCTACCTTTTTAAAGCTAGAGAGATATTAAAGTTTAAATTTTTCATTTCTAACCCTTTTCTTGAAGGGGCTTCAGCGCGTGATGTCACAATGGCACCCGTGCACCAATGAGAGATCAGCTCGCGATGGACAAGCGGCTGCTATTGGGTGTTTACTACTTTAAATTTACATAATTTTTTTTCTGACCTTTTTTTTCCAAGGTCTTCAGCTTGTGACGTCACAATGCTTGTGTGAGATGGTTGCAACATTGTTGCGAAAAGCAACTGCCAGTTTTTTAAAGTTGTGCGAGTCACTTACATACACAGATCAGCATGGGGCCCCTATTCCCTCCCTCCCCCCCCTTCCCCCCTCAACCCCTTCCTCCCCACTCCTTCCCACCTCCACCCCCCCTACCTCCCCCCCTTCCCCCCTCCCCTCCCCCTCCCTCCCCCTCCCCTCCCTCCACACTCCCTCCTCCCTCCCTCCCCCTTCCCTCCCTCCCCTCCTCCCGGTTACAACCCCCTCACTACCCCCCTTCCCCATCCCATCCCCCCTCCCTCCCCTCTCCCGCCCCCTTCCCCCCCTCCCCTTCCCCCCTCCCTCCCCTCCTCCCTCCACACCTCCCTCCTCCCTCCCTCCCCTTCCCTCCCTCCCATCCTCCCAATGCTTGTGTGAGATGGTTGCAACATTGTTTCGAAAAGCAGCTGACAGAAGCACTAAGTAGCCGCGAATGTTTCAAAACCAGCACTTAACCGCGAATGTTTTTTAAAAAAGCACTTAACCGCGAATGTTTCAAAACAAGCAATTAAAAAGCACTTATTTTTTTTAAAGTATTTTTTTTTATTCCAAGAGAATGGGGGGGGGTCTGAGAATGGGGACTGGGGAGGGGGACAACAGGGGTCGTTGCGGTGGGGGCTTGGTGGTGGGGGAAAGAGGGGTACTGGGAAAAGGGGAGGTCCCACTTCCCCCCTCAACCTCTTCCTCCCCCCTCCTTCCCACCTCCATCCCCACTCTCTCCCCCCTCAATCCCAACCTCCATCACCACTCAGCCCCTAACTCACCCGTCCCTCCTTCCCTCCATCCGACCCTCCCCCACTCCCTCCCCCCCTCCCTCCACCCTTCCACCCCTCTCCCCCTCCCCCCTCCTTCCACCCTCCCTCCCCCCCCTCCCGGTTACAATGGAAACCCTACGGGGACGGGCCCAACGGGGAAAGAGGGGTACTGGGAAAAGGGGAGGTCCCCCTCCCTCCCCCCTCCCTCCCCCCTTCCCCCTCCCCTCCCCCTCCCCTCTCCCTCCCCCTCCCTCCCCCTCCCTCCCCCTCCCCCCTACCCCCTCCCTCCACTCCCCCCTCCCTCCCCTCCCCTCCTCCCTCCACACCTCCCTCCTCCCTCCCTCCCCCTTCCCGCCCTCCCCTCCTCCCGGTTACAATGGAAACCCTACGAGGACGGGCCCAACGGGGAAAGAGGGGTACTGGGAAAAGGGGAGGTCCCCCTCCCTCCCTCCCCCCTACCCACCTCCCTCCCCTCTCCCTCCCCCCCTACCCTCCTCCCTTCCCCCCTCCCCCCTCCCATCCCCCCCTCTCCCCCCTCCCTCCCCCCTACCCCCTCCCTCCCCTCTCCCACCCCCCTCCCCCCCTCCCGTCCCCCCCTCCCTCCCCTCCTCCCTCCCCCTTCCCTCCCCCAACCCTCCCCTTTCCTCCCATCCCGGTTACAATGGAAACCCTACGAGGACGGGCCCAACGGGCCCACTCGGTCTAGTATAATACTAAAACTCTGCGGTCCAACATTCCGTATGTATATACGGAAGATTCCGTGTGTATGTACGGAAGATTCCGAAGATTTCTGTCCATAACTTACAAACCCTACTCCTCCCAGACGGTACACCAAAGCGCTACGATTTTTGTACCGCCGTATTCACCATTAACCTGGGCAACTATTGTAAGTACTTTCGTTCAAATTGAAGCTACCTTTTTAAAGCTAGAGAGATATTAAAGATTACATTTTCATTTCTAACACTTTTCTTGAAGGGGCCAAACCCTACTCCTCCCAGACGGTACACCAAAGCGCTACGATTTTTGTACCGCCGTATTCACCATTAACATGGGCAACTATTGTAAGTACTTTCGTTCAAATTGAAGCTACCTTTTTAAAGCTAGAGAGATATTAAAGTTTAAATTTTTCATTTCTAACCCTTTTCTTGAAGGGGCTTCAGCGCGTGATGTCACAATGGCACCCGTGCACCAATGAGAGATCAGCTCGCGATGGACAAGCGGCCGCTATTGGGTGTTTACTACTTTAAATTTACATAATTTTTTTTCTGACCTTTTTTTTCAAGGTCTTCAGCTTGTGACGTCACAATGCTTGTGTGAGATGGTTGCAACATTGTTGCGAAAAGCAACTGCCAGTTTTTTAAAGTTGTGCGAGTCACTTAACATACACAGATCAGCATGGGGCCCCTATTCCCTCCCTCCCCCCCCCTTCCCCCCTCAACACCTTCCTCCCCCCCCCCCCCCCCCCCCCACCCTCCTTCCCACCTCCACCCCCCCTCCCTCCCCCCCTTCCCCCCTCCCCTCCCCCCTCCCTCCCCCTCCACCCTCCACACCTCCCTCCCTCCCCCTTCCCTCCCTCCCCTCCTCCCGGTTACAATGCAAACCCTACGAGGACGGGCCCAACGGGGAAAGAGGGGTACTGGGAAAAGGGGAGGTCCCCCTCCCTCCCCTTCCCCCTCCCCTCCCCCCCTACCCCTCTCCCTCCCCCCTCACCCCCCTCCCCCCCTCCCTCTCCCTCTCCCTCCCCCCTCCCCCCTTCCCCCCTCCCCTCCCCCCTCCCCCTCCCCTCCCTCCACACCTCCCTCCTCCCTCCCTCCCCCTTCCCTCCCTCCCCTCCTCCCGGTTACAATGGAAACCCTACGAGGACGGGCCCAACGGGGAAAGAGGGGTACTGGGAAAAGGGGAGGTCCCCCTCACTCCCCCCTTCCCCATCCCATCCCCCCTCCCTCCCCTCTCCCGCCCCCTTCCCCCCTCCCCTTCCCCCCTCCCTCCCCTCCTCCCTCCACACCTCCCTCCTCCCTCCCTCCCCTTCCCTCCCTCCCATCCTCCCAATGCTTGTGTGAGATGGTTGCAACATTGTTTCGAAAAGCAGCTGACAGAAGCACTAAGTAGCCGCGAATGTTTCAAAACCAGCACTTAACCGCGAATGTTTTTTTAAAAAGCACTTAACCGCGAATGTTTCAAAACAAGCAATTAAAAAGCACTTATTTTTTTTAAAGTATTTTTTTTTTATTCCAAGAGAATGGGGGGGGGGTCTGAGAATGGGGACTGGGGAGGGGGACAACAGGGGTCGTTGCGGTGGGGGCTTGGTGGTGGGGGAAAGAGGGGTACTGGGAAAAGGGGAGGTCCCACTTCCCCCTCAACCTCTTCCTCCCCCCTCCTTCCCACCTCCATCCCCACTCTCTCCCCCCTCAATCCCAACCTCCATCACCACTCAGCCCCTAACTCACCCGTCCCTCCTTCCCTCCATCCGACCCTCCCCCACTCCCTCCCCCCCTCCCTCCACCCTTCCACCCCTCTCCCCCTCCCCCCTCCTTCCACCCTCCCTCCCCCCCTCCCGGTTACAATGGAAACCCTACGGGGACGGGCCCAACGGGAAAGAGGGGTACTGGGAAAAGGGGAGGTCCCCCTCCCTCCCCCCTTCCCCCATCCCATCCCCCCTCCCTCCCCTCTCCCTCCCCCTTCCCCCCGTTCCCCCCTCCCCTTCCCCCCCTCCCTCCACACCTCTCTCCTCCCTCCCTCCCCTTCCCTCCCTCCCATCCTCCCAATGCTTGTTTGAGATGGGTGCTACATTGTTTCGAAAGCACCACTAACAGATCGCAGTGAGAAACACTATGTGACCGCGAATGTTACAAAACAAGCACTTAAAAAGCACTTATCTTTTTTTAAAGTATTTTTTTTTATTGCAAGTCACTTAACATACACAGATCAGCATTGGGCCCCTATGCTCGTGGGCCACTGGGGCAAGTGTTTCGAAAAAACCACTGAGAGTGTGTCTGGGGGAGAGAGAGAATGGGGGGGGGGTCTGAGAATGGGGACTGGGGAGGGGGACAACAGGGGTCGTTGCGGAGGGGGCTTGGTGGTGGGGGGAAAGAGGGGTACTGGGAAAAGGGGAGGTTCCACTTCCCCCCTCAACCCCTTCCTCCCCCCTCCTTCCCACCTCCATCCCCACTCGCTCCCCCCCTCCCTCCCCCCTCAATCCCAACCTCCATCACCACTCAGCCCCTAACTCCCCCCCTCCCTCCTTCCCTCCATCCCACCCTCCCCCACTCCCTGCCCCCTCCCTCCACCCTTCCATCCCTCTCCCCCTCCCCCCTCCTTCCACCCTCCCTCCCCCCCTCCCGGTTACAATGGAAACCATACGGGGACGAGCCCAACGGGGAAAGAGGGGTACTGGGAAAAGGGGAGGTTCCACTTCCCCCCTCAACCCCTTCATCCCCCCCTCCTTCCCACCTCCATCCCCACTCCCTCCCCCCCTCCTCCCCCTCCCTCCCCAACTCCCTCCCCCCTCCCCCCTAACTCCCCCCTCCCTCCCCAATCCCTCCCTCCACCCTTCCATCCCTCTCCCCCCTCCTTCCACCCTCCCTCCCCCCCTCCCGGTTACAATTGAAACCCTACGAGGACGGGCCCAACGGGGAAAGAGGAGTACTGGGAAAAGGGGAGGTCCCCCTCCCTCCCCCCTCCCTCCCCCCTCCCTCCCCCCTTCCCCCTCCCCTCCCCCTCTCCTCTCCCTCCCCCTCCCTCCCCCTCCCCCCTACCCCCCTCCCTCCCCTCCCCCTCCCTCCCCTCCCCTCCTCCCTCCACACCTCCCTCCTCCCTCCCTCCCCCTTCCCGCCCTCCCCTCCTCCCGGTTACAATGGAAACCCTACGAGGACGGGCCCAACGGGGAAAGAGGGGTACTGGGAAAAGGGGAGGTCCCCCTCCCTCCCTCCCCCCTACCCACCTCCCTCCCCTCTCCCTCCCCCCTTCCCTCCTCCCTTCCCCCCTCCCCTCCCCCCTCCCATCCCCCCCTCTCCCCCTCCCTCCCCCCTACCCCCCTCCCTCCCCTCCTCCCTCCCCATTCCCTCCCCCAACCCTCCCCCTTTCCTCCCCTCCCGGTTACAATGGAAACCCTACGAGGACGGGCCCAACGGGCCCACTCGGTCTAGTCTATCTATATACTACTAAAACTCTGGGTTCGTGTGTATGTACGGAAGATTCCGTATGTACGAAAGATTCCGAAGATTTCTGTCCATAACTTACAAACCCTACTGCTCCTAGACGGTACACCAAAGCCCTACGATTTTTGTACCGCCATATTCACCATTAACATGGGCAACTATTGTAAGTACTTTCGTTCAAATTGAAGCTACATTTTTAAAGTTAGAGAGATATTAAAGTTTAAATTTTCATTTCTAACACTTTTCTTGAAGGGGCCAAACCCTACTCCTCCCAGACGGTACACCAAAGCGCTACGATTTTTGTACCGCCGTATTCACCATTAACATGGGCAACTATTGTAAGTACTTTCGTTCAAATTGAAGCTACCTTTTTAAAGCTAGAGAGATATTAAAGTTTAAATTTTTCATTTCTAACCCTTTTCTTGAAGGGGCTTCAGCGCGTGATGTCACAATGGCACCCGTGCACCAATGAGAGATCAGCTCGCGATGGACAAGCGGCTGCTATTGGGTGTTTACTACTTTAAATTTACATAATTTTTTTTTCTGACCTTTTTTTTCAAGCTCTTCAGCTTGTGACGTCACAATGCTTGTGTGAGATGGTTGCGACATTGTTGCGAAAAGCAACTGCCAGTTTTTTAAAGTTGTGCGAGTCACTTAACATACACAGATCAGCATGGGGCCCCTATTCCCTCCCTCCCCCCCCTTCCCCCCTCAACCCCTTCCTCCCACTCCTTCCCACCTCCACCCCCCCTCCCTCCCCCCCTTCCCCCCTCCCCTCCCCCTCCCCCTCCCTCCCCCTCCACCCTCCACACCTCCCTCCCTCCCCCTTCCCTCCCTCCCTTCCTCCCGGTTACAATGGAAACCCTACGAGGACGGGCCCAACGGGGAAAGAGGGGTACTGGGAAAAGGGGAGGTCCCACTTCACCTCTCAACCCCTTCCTCCCCCCTCCTTCCCACCTCCATCCCCACTCCCTCCCCCCCTCCCTCCCCCTCAATCCCAACCTCCATCACCACTCAGCCCCTAACTCCCCCCCTCCCTCCTTCCCTCCATCCCACCCTCCCCCACTCCCTCCCAACTCCCTCCACCCTTCCATCCCTCTCCCCCTCCCCCCTCCTTCCACCCTCCCTCCCCCCTCCCGGTTACAATGGAAACCCTACGGGGACGGGCCCAACGGGGAAAGAGGGTTACTGGAAAAAGGGGAGATCCCCCTCCTTCCCCTCCCCCCTCCCCCCTTCCCTCCCCCTTCCCCCCCTCCCCCCCTCCCCCCTCCCTCCCCCTCCCCTCCTCCCTCCACCCTCCCTCCTCCGCTCCATCCCCCCTCCCGGTTACAATGGAAACCCTACGAGGACGGGCCCAACGGGGAAAGAGGGGTACTGGGAAAAGGGGAGGTCCCCCTTCCCCCTTCCCCCCTCAACCCCTTCCTTCCCACCTCCATCCCCACTCCCTCCCCCCTCCTCCCCCTCCCTCCCCAACTCCCTCCCCCCTCCACCTCCCCCTAACTCCCCCCCTCCCTCCTTCCCTCCATCCCTCCCTCCCCAATCCCTCCCCCCTCCCTCCACCCTTCCATCCCTCTCCCCCCTCCTTCCACCCTCCCTCCCCCCTCCCGGTTACAATTGAAACCCTATGAGGACGGGCCCATCGGGGAAAGAGGGGTACTGGGAAAAGGGGAGGTCCCCCTCCCTTCCCCCTTCCCCCTCCCCTCCCCCCTCCCTCACCCTCCCCCCTACCCCCTCCCTCCCCTCCCCTCCTCCCTCCACACCTCCCTCCTCCCTCCCTCCCCTTCCCTCCCTCCCCTCCTCCCGGTTACAATGGAAACCCTACGAGGACGGGCCCAACGGGGAAAGAGGGGTACTGGGAAAAGGGGAGGTCCCCCTCCCTCCCCCTTACACCCTCCCTCCCTCCCCCTCCCCCTCTCCCTCCCCCCTCCCCTCCCCCCTCCCTCCCCCTCCCCTCCTCCCTCCACACCTCCCTCCTCCCTCCCTCCCCCTTCCCTCCCTCCCCTCCTCCCGGTTAAAATGGAAACCCTACGAGGACGGGCCCAACGGGGAAAGAGGGGTACTGGGAAAAGGGGACGTCCCCCCTCCCTCACCCCCTCCCCTCCCCCTCCCTCCCCCCTACCCCCCTCCCTCCCCTCTCCCTCCCCCCCTTCCTCCTCCCTCCCCCTCCCCTCCTCCCTCCCCCTCCCCTCCTCCCTCCACACCTCCCTCCTCCCTCCCTCCCCCTTCCCTACCTCCCCTCCTCCCGGTTACAATGGAAACCCTACGACGACGGGCCCAACGGGGAAAGAGGGGTACTGGGAAAACGGGTGGTCCCCCTCCCTCCCCCCTTCCCCCCTCCCTAACCCCGCCCTCCCCTCTCCCTCCCCCTTCCCCCTTCCCCCTCCCCCTCCCCTCCCCCTCCACACCTCCCTCCTCCCTTCCCTCCCCCCCACTCCCCTCCCGGTTACAATGGAAACCCTACGGGGACGGGCCCAACGGGGAAAGAGGGTTACTGGAAAAAGGGGAGATCCCCCTCCTTCCCCTCCCCCCTTCCCTCCCCCTTCCCCCCTCCCCTTCCCCCCTCCCTCCCCCTCCCCTCCTCCCTCCACACCTCCCTCCTCCCTCCATCCCCCTCCCGGTTACAATGGAAACCCTACGAGGACGGGCCCAACGGGGAAATAGGGGTACTGGGAAAAGGGGAGGTCCCACTTCCCCCCTCAACCTCTTCCTCCCCCCTCCTTCCCACCTCCATCCCCACTCTCTCCCCCCTCAATCCCAACCTCCATCACCACTCAGCCCCTAACTCACCCGTCCCTCCTTCCCTCCATCCGACCCTCCCCCACTCCCTCCCCCCCTCCCTCCACCCTTCCACCCCTCTCCCCCTCCCCCCTCCTTCCACCTCCCTCCCCCCCCTCCCGGTTACAATGGAAACCCTACGGGGACGGGCCCAACGGGGAAAGAGGGGTACTGGGAAAAGGGGAGGTCCCCCTCCCTCCCCCCTCCCTCCCCCCTTCCCCCTCCCCTCCCCCCTCCCCCTCCCCCTCCCTCCCCCTCCCCCCTACCCCCCTCCCTCCCCTCCCCCCTCCCTCCCCTCCCCTCCTCCCTCCACACCTCCCTCCTCCCTCCCTCCCCCTTCCCGCCCTCCCCTCCTCCGGTTACAATGGAAACCCTACGAGGACGGGCCCAACGGGGAAAGAGGGGTACTGGGAAAAGGGGAGGTCCCCCTTCACCTCTCAACCCCTTCCTCCCCCCTCCTTCCCACCTCCATCCCCACTCCCTCCCCCCCTCCCTCCCCCTCAATCCCAACCTCCATCACCACTCAGCCCCTAACTCCCCCCCTCCCTCCTTCCCTCCATCCCACCCTCCCCCACTCCCTCCCAACTCCCTCCACCCTTCCATCCCTCTCCCCCTCCCCCCTCCTTCCACCCTCCCTCCCCCCTCCCGGTTACAATGGAAACCCTACGGGGACGGGCCCAACGGGGAAAGAGGGTTACTGGAAAAAGGGGAGATCCCCCTCCTTCCCCTCCCCCCTCCCCCCTTCCCTCCCCCTTCCCCCCTCCCCTTCCCCCCTCCCTCCCCCTCCCCTCCTCCCTCCACACCTCCCTCCTCCCTCCATCCCCCTCCCGGTTACAATGGAAACCCTACGAGGACGGGCCCAACGGGGAAAGAGGGGTACTGGGAAAAGGGGAGGTCCCCCTTCCCCCTTCCCCCCTCAACCCCTTCCTTCCCACCTCCATCCCCACTCCCTCCCCCCTCCTCCCCCTCCCTCCCCAACTCCCTCCCCCCTCCACCTCCCCCTAACTCCCCCCCTCCCTCCTTCCCTCCATCCCTCCCTCCCCAATCCCTCCCCCCTCCCTCCACCCTTCCATCCCTCTCCCCCCTCCTTCCACCCTCCCTCCCCCCTCCCGGTTACAATTGAAACCCTATGAGGACGGGCCCATCGGGGAAAGAGGGGTACTGGGAAAAGGGGAGGTCCCCCTCCCTTCCCCCTTCCCCCTCCCCTCCCCCCCTCCCTCACCCTCCCCCCTACCCCCTCCCTCCCCTCCCCTCCTCCCTCCACACCTCCCTCCTCCCTCCCTCCCCTTCCCTCCCTCCCCTCCTCCCGGTTACAATGGAAACCCTACGAGGACGGGCCCAACGGGGAAAGAGGGGTACTGGGAAAAGGGGAGGTCCCCCTCCCTCCCCCTTACACCCTCCCTCCCTCCCCCTCCCCCTCTCCCTCCCCCCTCCCCTCCCCCCTCCCTCCCCCTCCCCTCCTCCCTCCACACCTCCCTCCTCCCTCCCTCCCCCTTCCCTCCCTCCCCTCCTCCCGGTTAAAATGGAAACCCTACGAGGACGGGCCCAACGGGAAAGAGGGGTACTGGGAAAAGGGGACGTCCCCCTCCCTCACCCCCTCCCCTCCCCCTCCCTCCCCCCTACCCCCCTCCCTCCCCTCTCCCTCCCCCCCTTCCCCCTCCCTCCCCCTCCCCTCCTCCCTCCCCCTCCCCTCCTCCCTCCACACCTCCCTCCTCCCTCCCTCCCCCTTCCCTACCTCCCCTCCTCCCGGTTACAATGGAAACCCTACGACGACGGCCCAACGGGGAAAGAGGGGTACTGGGAAAAACGGGTGGTCCCCCTCCCTCCCCCCTTCCCCCCTCCCTAACCCCGCCCTCCCCTCTCCCTCCCCCTTCCCCCTTCCCCCTCCCCCTCCCCTCCCCCTCCACACCTCCCTCCTCCCTTCCCTCCCCCCCACTCCCCTCCCGGTTACAATGGAAACCCTACGGGGACGGGCCCAACGGGGAAAGAGGGTTACTGGAAAAAGGGGAGATCCCCCTCCTTCCCCTCCCCCCTTCCCTCCCCCTTCCCCCCTCCCCTTCCCCCCTCCCTCCCCCTCCCCTCCTCCCTCCACACCTCCCTCCTCCCTCCATCCCCCCTCCCGGTTACAATGGAAACCCTACGAGGACGGGCCCAACGGGGAAATAGGGGTACTGGGAAAAGGGGAGGTCCCACTTCCCCCCTCAACCTCTTCCTCCCCCCTCCTTCCCACCTCCATCCCCACTCTCTCCCCCCTCAATCCCAACCTCCATCACCACTCAGCCCCTAACTCACCCGTCCCTCCTTCCCTCCATCCGACCCTCCCCCACTCCCTCCCCCCCTCCCTCCACCCTTCCACCCCTCTCCCCCTCCCCCCTCCTTCCACCCTCCCTCCCCCCCCTCCCGGTTACAATGGAAACCCTACGGGGACGGGCCCAACGGGGAAAGAGGGGTACTGGGAAAAGGGGAGGTCCCCCTCCCTCCCCCCTCCCTCCCCCCTTCCCCCTCCCCTCCCCCCTCCCCCTCCCCCTCCCTCCCCCTCCCCCCTACCCCCCTCCCTCCCCTCCCCCCTCCCTCCCCTCCCCTCCTCCCTCCACACCTCCCTCCTCCCTCCCTCCCCCTTCCCGCCCTCCCCTCCTCCCGGTTACAATGGAAACCCTACGAGGACGGGCCCAACGGGGAAAGAGGGGTACTGGGAAAAGGGGAGGTCCCCCTCCCTCCCTCCCCCCTACCCACCTCCCTCCCCTCTCCCTCCCCCCCTTCCCTCCTCCCTTCCCCCCTCCCCCTCCCATCCCCCCCTCTCCCCCTCCCTCCCCCCTACCCCCCTCCCTCCCCTCTCCCTCCCCCCTCCCCCCCTCCCCTCCCCCCCCTCCCTCCCCCTTCCCTCCCCCAACCCTCCCCTTTCCTCCCCTCCCGGTTACAATGGAAACCCTACGAGGACGGGCCCAACGGGCCCACTCGGTCTAGTATAATACTAAAACTCTGCGGTCCAACATTCCGTATGTATATACGGAAGATTCCGTATGTATATACGGAAGATTCCGAAGATTTCTGTCCATAACCTACAAACCCTGCTCCTCCCAGACGGTACACCAAAGCGCTACGATTTTTGTACCGCCGTATTCACCATTAACATGGGCAACTATTGTAAGTACTTTCGTTCAAATTGAAGCTACCTTTTTAAAGCTAGAGAGATATTAAAGTGTAAATTTTCATTTCTAACACTTTTCTTGAAGGGGCCAAACCCTACTCCTCCCAGACGGTACACCAAAGCGCTACGATTTTTGTACCGCCATATTCACCATTAACATGGGCAACTATTGTAAGTACTTTCGTTCAAATTGAAGCTACCTTTTAAAGCTAGAGAGATATTAAAGTATAAATTTTCATTTCTAACCCTTTTCTTGAAGGGGCTTCAGTGCGTGATGTCACAATGGCACCCGTGCACCAATGAGAGATCAGCTCGGTTTTAAATTTACATCTTCAGCTTGTGACGTCACAATGCTTGTGTGAGATTGTTGCAACATTGTTGCGAAAAGCAACTGCCAGTTTTTTAAAGTTGTGCGAGTCACTTAACATACACAGATCAGCATGGGGCCCCTATTCCCTCCCTCCCCCCCTTCCCCCCTCAACCCCTTCCTCCCCACTCCTTCCCACCTCCATCCCCACTCCCTCCCGCCCTCCTCCCCAACTCCCTCCCCACCTCCCTCACCCCTCCTCCCCTAACTCCCCCCCCCTCCCTCCTTCCCTCCATCCTCCCCCCCTCCCTCCACCCTTCCATCCCTCTCCCCCTCCCCCCTCCTTCCACCCTCCCTCCCCCCCTTCTGGTTACAAAGGAAACCCTACGGGGACGGGCCCAACGGGAAAGAGGGGTACTGGGAAAAGGGGAGGTCCCCCTCCCTCCCCTTCCCCCCTCCCCTCCCCCCTCCCCCTCCCCCCTAACCCTCTCCCTCCCCCTCCCCTCCCCCCCTCCCCTCCTCCCTCCACACCTCCTCCTCCCTCCCTCCCCTCCTCCCGGTTACAATGGAAACCCTACGAGGACGGGCCCAACGGGAAAGAGGGGTACTGGGAAAAGGGGAGGTCCCCCTCCCTCCCCCCTTCCCCCATCCCATCCCCCCTCCCTCCCCTCTCCCTCCCCCCCGTTCCCCCTCCCCTTCCCCCCCTCCCTCCACACCTCTCTCCTCCCTCCCTCCCCTTCCCTCCCTCCCATCCTCCCAATGCTTGTTTGAGATGGGTGCTACATTGTTTCGAAAAGCACCACTAACAGATCGCAGTGAGAAGCACTATGTGACCGTGAATGTTTCAAAACAAGCACTTAAAAAGCACTTATCTTTTTTTAAAGTATTTTTTTATATTGCAAGTCACTTAACATACACAGATCAGCATTGGGCCCCTATGCTCGTGGGCCACCGGGGCAAGTGTTTCGAAAAAGCACTGAGAGTGTGTCTGGGGGAGAGAGAGAATGGGGGGGGGGGGGGGGTCTGAGAATGGGGACTGGGGAGGGGGACAACAGGGGTCGTTGCGGAGGGGGCTTGGTGGTGGGGGAAAGAGGGTACTGGGAAAAGGGGAGGTCCCACTTCCCCCCTCAACCCCTTCCTCCCCCCTCCTTCCCACCTCCATCCCCACTCCCTCCCCCTCAATCCCAACCTCCTTCACCACTCAGCCCCTAACTCCCCCCCTCCCTCCTTCCCTCCATCCCACCCTCCCCCACTCCCTCCCCCCTCCCTCCACCATTCCATCCCTCTCCCCCTCCCCCCTCCTTCCACCCTCCCTCCCCTCCTCCCGGTTACAATGGAAACCCTACGAGGACGGGCCCAATGGGAAAGAGGGGTACTGGGAAAATGGGAGGTTCCCCTCCCTCCCCCCTCACTCCCCCCTCCCTCCCTTCTCCCTCCCCCCCTCCCTCCCCCTCCCCTTCCCCCCTCCCTCCCCTTCCCCCCTCCCCCCTCCCTCCCCCTCCCCCCTACCCCCTTCCCTCCCCTCTCCCTCCCCCCCTTCCCCCCTCCCCTCCCCCCTCCCTCCCCCTCCCCTCCCCCCTCCACACCTCCCTACTCCCTCCCTCGAAAAGCAACTGACAGAAGCACTAAGTAGCCGCGAATGTTTCAAAACCAGCTCTTAACCGCGAATGTTTTTTAAAAAAGCACTTAACCGCGAATGTTTCAAAACAAGCAATTAAAAAGCACTTTTTTTTTTAAAGTATTTTTTTTTATTCCAAGAGAATGGGGGGGGGTCTGAGAATGGGGACTGGGGAGGGGGACAACAGGGGTCGTTGCGGTGGGGGCTTGGTGGTGGGAGAAAGAGGGGTACTGGGAAAAGGGAGGTCCCACTTCCCCCTCAACCTCTTCCTCCCCCCTCCTTCCCACCTCCATCCCCACTCTCTCCCCCCTCAATCCCAACCTCCATCACCACTCAGCCCCTAACTCACCCCTCCCTCCTTCCCTCCATCCGACCCTCCCCCACTCCCTCCCCCCCTCCCTCCACCCTTCCACCCCTCTCCCCCTCCTTCCACCCTCCCTCCCCCCCTCCCGGTTACAATGGAAACCCTACGGGGACGGGCCCAACGGGGAAAGAGGGGTACTGGGAAAAGGGGAGTTCTCCTCCCTCCCCTCCTCCCTCCCCTCCCCCCTACCCCTCTTCCCCCACCCCCTCCCCTCCCCCCCTCCCTCCCCCTCCCCTCCTCCCTCCACACCTCCCTCCACACCTCCCTCCTCCCTCCCTCCCCCCCTCCCGGTTACAATGGAAACCCTACGAGGACGGGCCCAACGGGGAAAGAGGAGTACTGGGAAAAGGGGAGGTCCCCCTCCCTCCCCCCTTCCCCCTCCCCTCCCCCATCCCCTCTCCCTCCCCCTCCCCCCTACCCCCCTCCCTCCCCTCCCCCTCCCTCCCCTCCCCTCCTCCCTCCACACCTGCCTCCTCCCTCCCTCCCACTTCCCGCCCTCCCCTCCTCCCGGTTACAATGGAAACCCTACGAGGACGGGCCCAACGGGGAAAGAGGGGTACTGGGAAAAGGGGAGGTCCCCCTCCCTCCATCCCCCCTACCCACCTCCCTCCCTCTCCCTCCCCCCTTCCCTCCTCCCTTCCCCCCTACCCTCCCCCCTCCCATCCCCCCCTCTCCCCCCTCCCTCCCCCCTACCCCCCTCCTCCCCTCTCCCTCCCCCCCTCCCCTCCCCCCCTCCCTCCTCCCTCCCCCTTCCCTCCCCCAACCCTCCCCCAACCCTCCCCCTTTCCTCCCCTCCCGGTTACAATGGAAACCCTACGAGGACGGGCCCAACGGGCCCACTCGGTCTAGTATACTACTAAAACTCTGCGGTCCAACATTCCGTATGTATGTGTGTATGTGTGTATATACGGAAGATTCCGAAGAGTTTCTGTCCATAACTTACAAACCCTACTCCTCCCAGACGGTACACCAAAGCGGTACGATTTTTGTACCGCCATATTCACCATTAACGTAGGCAACTATTGTAAGTACTTTCGTTCAAATTGAAGCTACCTTTTTAAAGCTAGAGAGATATTAAAGTTTAAATTTTCATTTCTAACCCTTTTCTTGAAGGGGCTTCAGCGCGTGATGTCACAATGGCACCCGTGCACCAATGAGAGATCAGCTCGGTTTTAAATTTACATCTTCAGCTTGTGACGTCACAATGCTTGTGTGAGATTGTTGCAACATTGTTGCGAAAAGCAACTGCCAGTTTTTTAAAGTTGTGCAAGTCACTTAACATACACAGATCAGCATGGGGCCCCTATTCCCTCCCTCCCCCCCTTCCCCCCTCAACCCCTTCCTCCCCACTCCTTCCCAGCTCCATCCCCACTCCCTCCCCCCCTCCTCCCCAACTCCCTCCCCACCTCCCTCACCCCTCCTCCCCTAACTCCCCCCCTCCCTCCTTCCCTCCATCCTCCCCCCCCTCCCTCCAACCTTCCATCTCTCTCCCCCTCCCCCCTCCTTCCACCCTCCCTCCCCCCCTTCTGGTTACAAAGGAAACCCTACGGGGACGGGCCCAACGGGGAAAGAGGGGTACTGGGAAAAGGGGAGGTCCCCCTCCCTCCCCTTCCCCACTCCCCTCCCCCCTCCCCCTCCCCCCTAACCCTCTCCCTCCCCCTTCCCCCCTCCCCTCCCCCCTACCCTCCTCCCTCCACACCTCCCTCCTCCCTCCCTCCCCTCCTCCCGGTTACAATGGAAACCCTACGAGGACGGGCCCAACGGGGAAAGAGGGGTACTGGGAAAAGGGGAGGTCCCCCTCCCTCCCCCCTTCCCCCATCCCTTCCCCCATCCCATCCCCCCTCCCTCCCCTCTCCCTCCCCCTTCCCCCCGTTCCCCCCTCCCCTTCCCCCCTCCCTCCACACCTCTCTCCTCCCTCCCTCCCCTTCCCTCCCTCCCATCCTCCCAATGCTTGTTTGAGATGGGTGCTACATTGTTTCGAAAAGCACCACTAACAGATCGCAGTGAGAAGCACTATGTGACCGCGAATGTTTCAAAACAAGCACTTAAAAAGCACTTATCTTTTTTTAAATATTTTTTTTTATTGCAAGTCACTTAACATACACAGATCAGCATTGGGCCCCTATGCTCGTGGGCCACCGGGGCAAGTGTTTCGAAAAAAGCACTGAGAGTGTGTCTGGGGGAGAGAGAGAATGGGGGGGGGGGTCTGAGAATGGGGACTGGGGAGGGGGACAACAGGGGTCGTTGCGGAGGGGGCTTGGTGATGGGGGAAAGAGGGGTACTGGGAAAAGGGGAGGTTCCACTTCCCCCCTCAACCCCTTCCTCCCCCCTCCTTCCCACCTCCATCCCCACTCGCTCCCCCCCTCCCTCCCCCCTCAATCCCAACCTCCATCACCACTCAGCCCCTAACTCCCCCCCTCCCTCCTTCCCTCCATCCCACCCTCCCCCACTCCCTGCCCCCTCCATCCACCCTTCCATCCCTCTCCCCCTCCCACCTCCTTCCACCCTCCGTCCCCCCCTCCCGGTTACAATGGAAACCCTACGGGGACGAGCCCAACGGGGAAAGAGGGGTACTGGGAAAAGGGGAGATCCCCCTCCCTCCCCTCCCCCTACCCCCCTCCCACCCCTCTCCCTCCCCCCTACCCCCCTCCCTCCCCTCTCCCTCCCCCCTCCTCCCCTACCCTCCCCCCCCTCCCTCCCCTCCTCCCTCCCCTTCCCTCCCCCAACCCTCCCCCTTTCCTCCCATCCCGGTTACAATGGAAACCCTACGAGGACGGGCCCAACGGGCCCACTCGGTCTAGTCTATATACTATTAAAACTCACTTCTTGTGTATATTTTTTTGGGGGGTTTGACCTGGTATGCGCGTAACAACGGTTTCTCTGATTTCGTCAAAACGGTGAACCGTAGCGCCACGATTTTTGCACCACCTTAATCACCACGCGGTTATCTGCTGGAAAATTATTTTTTATTTAATTCGGTCGCATGTTTTTTAAGTTACAGAGGTTTTAAAGCGCCCCCCCCCCCTTAATTTATAGAGGGCGCTGTGGTGCGGATTTATTGAAGGTCTTCAGCTTGTGATGTCACAATGCCCCTGTGAGATGGGTGCAACATTGTTGCGAACAGCGTGTGACGTCACAATGGACAAGCAGCTGCTATTGGGTGTCTACTCTTTACAAATTTACATTTTTTTATGAGAAGCACTTGGTCAAGTCAAGTCAATTTTATTTGTATAGCACATTTAAAAACAACCCACGTTGACCAAAGTGCTGTACATCTGATTAGGTACTAAGGAAAAAAATGAAACATACAGTGGCACGCAAACAGTTCACAGCACCTCCTCAATGAGCCTCAAACGCGAGGGAGTAGAAATAGGTTTTGAGCCTGGACTTAAAGGAGTGGATGGAGGGGGCAGTTCTGATGGGGAGAGGGATGCTGTTCCACAGTCTAGGAGCTGCAACCGCAAAAGCTCGGTCACCCCTGAGCTTAAGACCGGAAGCTTAGTGACCGGAAATTTTGTGAAAAGACACTGAGAGTGTGTCTGGGGGAAAGAGATCGTTGCGGAGGGGCTTGGTGGTGGGGGGAAAGAGGGGTACTGGGAAAAGGGGAGGTCCCCCTTCCCCCTCAACCCCTTCCTCCCCCCTCCTTCCCACCTCCACCCCCACTCCCTCCTAAAACTCCTCCTCCCTCCCCAACTCCCTTAACCCTCCCTCACCCCTCCCCCCTAACTCCCCCCCGTCCCCTCCATCCCTCCCTCCCCCTCTCCCTTCCCCCTCCCCTCCCCCCTCCCTCCCCCTCCCTCCCCCTCCCCCCCTACCCCTCTCCCTCCCCTCCCCCCTCCCCTCCCCCCTCCCTCACCCTCCACACCAGGTTTTAAAGCGCTCCCCCCCCCCCTAATTGATAGGGGGCGCTGTGGTGCGGATTTATTGAAGGTCTTCAGCTTGTGATGTCACAATGCCCCTGTGAGATGAGCTTCGAGCTGACCCCCGTCCCCCCCCTTCAGCGTGTGATGTCACAATGGACAAGCAGCTGCTATTGGGTGTCTACTCTTTACAAATTTACATCTTTTTATTTTAAACCTTTTTTTTCAAGGTCTTCAGCTTGTGACGTCACAATGCTTGTGTGAAGCAGCTGATTGTTTTTAAAGTTGTGTTTTTTATTGCAAGTCACTTAACATACACAGATCTGCATGGGGCCCCTATGCTCGTGGGCCACCGGGGCAAGTGTTTCGAAAAAAGAAAGGGGTGGTCCCCCTTCCCCCCTCAACCCCTTCCTCCCCACTCCTTCCCACCTCCATCCCCACTCCCTCCCCCCCTCCTCCCCAACTAACTCCCCATCCCTCCCCACCTCCCTCACCCCTCGGGGACGGGCCCAACGGGGAAAGAGGGGTATTGGGAAAAGGGGAGGTCCCCCTCCCTCCCCCCTTCCCCCTTCCCCCTCCCTCCCCCATACCCCCCTCCCTCCCCTCCCCCCTCCCCTCCCCCTCTCTCCCCCTCCCCTCCCCTCCCCCCTCCACACCTCCACACCTCCCTCCTCCCTTCCCTCCCCCCCCCACTCCCCTCCCGGTTACAATGGAAACCCTACGAGGACGGCCCAACGGGGAAAGAGCGGTACTGGGAAAAGGGTAGGTCCCCCTTCACCCCTCAACCCCTTCCCCTCCCCCTCCCTCCCCCCCTACCCTGCTCCCTCCCCTCTCCCCCTTCCCTCCCCCTCCCCCCCTTCCCCTCCCCCCTCCCCCTCCCCTCCTCCCTCCAGATCAGCATGGGGCCTCTATGCTCGTGGGCCACCGGAGCAAGTGTTGCGAAACAGCACTTGGAGTGTGTCTGGGGGAGAGAGAGAATGGGGGGGGGTCTGAGAATGGGGACTGGGTCGTTGCGGAGGTGGCTTGGTGGTGGGGGAAAGAGGGGTACTGGGAAAAGGGTAGGTCCCCCTTCACCCCTCAACCCCTTCCTCCCCCCACCTTCCCACCTCCATCCCCACTCCCTCCCCCCCTCCTCCCCCTCCCTCCCCAACTCCCTCCCCACCTCCCACAACCCTCCCCACCTAACTCCCCCCTCCCTCCTTCCCTCCATTCCTCCCTCCCTCCCCCAATCCCTACCCCCTCCCTCCACACTTCCATCCCTCTCCCCCTCCCCCCTCCTTCCACCCTCCCTCCCCCCCCTCCTTCCCTCCATCCCTCCCTCCCCCAATCCCTCCCCCCTCCCTCCACCCTTCCATCCCTCTCCCCTCCCCCTCCCCACTACTTCCACCCTCCCTCCCCCCTCCCGGTTACAATGGAAACCCTACGGGACGGGCCCAACGGGAAAGAGGGGTACTGGGAAAAAGGGGAGGTCCTCCTCCCTCCCCCTTCCACCCTCCCTCCCTCCCCCCTACCCTACCCTCCTCCCTCCTCCCCTCCCCCCTCCCCCCTCCCCCCCTTCACTCCCCCTCCCCTCCTCCCTCCACACCTCCCTCCCTCCCTCCCTCCCCCTTCCCTCCCTCCCCTCCTCCCGGTTAAAATGGAAACCCTACGAGGACGGGCCCAACGGGGAAAGAGGGGTACTGGGAAAAGGGGAGGTCCCCCTCCCTCCCCCCTTCCCCCTTCCCTCCCCCCTCCCTTCCCCCCTTCCCCCCCTCCCCTCTCCCTCCCCCCTCCCCTCCCCTACCCCTCCCTCCCCCCACCCCCCTCCCTCCCCCCTTCCCCCCTCCCCTCCCCCCCTCCCCCCCTCCCCTCCCCCCCTTCCCCCCTTCCCCCCTCCCCTCCCCCCCATCCCTCCCCTCCTCCCTCCCTCCCCTTCCCTACCCCCCACTCCCCTCCCGGTTACAATGGATCCCTACGAGGACGGGCCCAACGGGCACACTTGTGCTAGTATACTATTAAAACTCACTTCTTGTGTATATTTTTTTGGGGGGTTTGACCTGGTATGCGCGGAACAACGGTTTCTCTGATTTCGTCAAAACGGTGAACCGTAGCGCCACGATTTTTACACCACCTTAATCACCACGCGGTTTTCTGCTGCAAAATTATTTTTTATTTAATTCGGTCACATGTTTTTTAAGTTACAGAGGTTTTAAAGCGCTCCCCCCCCCCTAATTTATAGGGGGCGCTGTGGTGCGGATTTATTGAAGGTCTTCAGCTTGTGATGTCACAATGCCCCTGTGAGATGAGCTCGAGCTGACCCCCCTCCCCCCCCCTTCAGCGTGTGATGTCATAATGGACAAGCAGCTGCTATTGGGTGTCTACTCTTTACAAATTTACATCTTTTTATTTTTAACCTTTTTTTTCCAAGGTCTTCAGCTTGTGACGTCACAATGCTTGTGTGAGATGGGTTCAACATTGTTGCGAAAAGCAGCTGATTGTTTTTTAAAGTTGTGTTTTTTATTGCAAGTCACTTAACATACACAGATCAGCATGGGGCCCCTATGCTCGTGGGCCACCGGGGCAAGTGTTTCGAAAAAAGAAAGGGGATGTCCCCCTTCCCCCCTCAACCCCTTCCTCCCCACTCCTTCCCACCTCCATCCCCACTCCCTCCCCCCCTCCTCCCCAACTCCCTCACCATCCCTCCCCACCTCCCTCACCCCTCGGGGACGGGCCCATCGGGGAAAGAGGGGTACTGGGAAAAGGGGAGGTCCCCCTCCCTCCTTCCCCCCTCCCTCCACCTCCCCCCTTCCCCCCTTCCCCCCTCCCCTCCCACCCCTTCCCCCCTCCCCTCCCCTCCCCTCCTCCCTCCCTCCCTCCTCCCTCCCCGCCTCCCGGTTACAATGGAAACCATACGAGGACGGGCCCAACGGGGAAAGTGGGGTACTGGGAAAAGGGGAGGTCCCCCTCCCTCCCCCCTTCCCCCTCCCCTCCCCCCTTCCCCCTCCCCTCCCCCATCCCTCCCCCTCCCCCCCCATACCCCCCTCCATCCCCTCTCCCTCCCAACTTCCCCACTCCCCCACCCCTCCCCTCCCCCTCCCCTCCTCCCTCCACACCTCCCTCCTCCCTCCCTCCCCCTTCCCTCCCTCCCCTCCTCCCGGTTACAATGGAAACCCTACAAGGACGGGCCCAACGGGGAAAGAGGGGTACTGGGAAAAGGGAAGGTCCCCCCCTTCCTCCCTACCCCTCCCCTCCCCCCTCCACACCTCCCTCCCTCCCCCCCACTCCCCTCCCGGTTACAATAGAAACCCTACGAGGACGGGCCCAACGGGGAAAGAGGGGTACTGGGAAAAGTGGAGGTCCCCCTCCCCCCTTCCCTCCCCCCTCCCACCACCTCCCCCCCTTCTCCCCTCCCCCCCTTCTCCACTCCCCCCTTCTCCCCTCCCCCCCTTCCCTCCCCTCCTCCCTCCACACCTCCCTCCTCCCTCCCTCCCCGCCTCCCGGTTACAATGGAAACCCTACGAGGACGGGCCCAACGGGGAAAGAGGGGTACTGGGAAAACGGGTGGTCCCCCTCCCTCCCCCCTTCCCCCTCCCTCCCCCCTTCCCCCTCCCTCCCCCTCCCCCCTACCCCCTCCTTCCCCCCCTTCCCCCTACCCCCTCCCTCCCCCTACCTCCCCCTCCACACCTCCCTCCTCCCTTCCCTCCCCCCCCCACTCCCCTCCCGGTTACAATGGAAATGCTACGAGGACGGGCCCAACGGGGAAAGAGGGGTACTGGGAAAAGGGGAGGTCTCCCTCTCTCCCCCTCCCCTCCCCCTCCCCTCCCCCTCCCACTACCCTCCTCCCTCCACTCCTCCCTCCCCTTCCCTCCCTCCCCTCCTCCCGGTTACAATGGAAACCCTACGAGGACGGGCCCAACGGGGAAAGAGGGGTACTGGGAAAAGGGGAGATCCTCCTCCCTCCCCCCCTACCCCCCTCGCTCCACCCTCCCCCTCCCCCCTCCCTCCCCCCCTCCCTCCCCTCTCCCTCCCCCCTCCCCCCCTTCCCCCCTCCCCCTTCCCCCCCTTTCCCCCCCACCCCCCTCCACACCTCCCTCCTCCCTCCCTCCCCCTTCCCTCCCCACCACTCCCCTCCCGGTTACAATGGAAACCCTACGAGGACGGGCCCAACGGGCACACTTGTGCTAGTATACTACTAAAACTCTGCGGTCCAACATTCCGTATGTATGTATGTATATGTGTATGTACGGAAGATTCCGAAGAGTTTCTGTCCATAACTTACAAACCCTACTCCTCCCAGACGGTACACCAAAGCGCTACGATTTTTGTACCGCCATATTCACCATTAACGTGGGCAACTATTGTAAGTACTTTCGTTCAAATTGAAGCTACCTTTTTAAAGCTAGAGAGATATTAAAGTTTAAATTTTCATTTCTAACCCTTTTCTTGAAGGGGCTTCAGCGCGTGATGTCACAATGGCACCCGTGCACCAATGAGAGATCAGCTCGGTTTTAAATTTACATCTTCAGCTTGTGACGTCACAATGCTTGTGTGAGATTGTTGCAACATTGTTGCGAAAAGCAACTGCCAGTTTTTTAAAGTTGTGCAAGTCACTTAACATACACAGATCAGCATGGGGCCCCTATTCCCTCCCTCCCCCCCTTCCCCCCTCAACCCCTTCCTCCCCACTCCTTCCCACCTCCATCCCCACTCCCTCCCCCCCTCCTCCCCAACTCCCTCCCCACCTCCCTCACCCCTCCTCCCCTAACTCCCCCCCCCCTCCTTCCCTCCATCCCCCCCCCCTCCCTCCACACTTCCATCCCTCTCCCCCTCCCCCCTCCTTCCACCCTCCCTCCCCCCCTTCTGGTTACAAAGGAAACCCTACGGGGACGGGCCCAACGGGGAAAGAGGGGTACTGGGGAAAGGGGAGGTCCCCCTCCCTCCCCTTCCCCCCTGCCCTCCCCCCTCCCCCTCCCCCCTAACCCTCTCCCTCCCCCTTCCCCCCTCCCCTCCCCCCCTCCCCTCCTCCCTCCACACCTCCCTCCTCCCTCCCTCCCCTCCTCCCGGTTACAATGGAAACCCTACGAGGACGGGCCCAACGGGGAAAGAGGGGTACTGGGAAAAGGAGAGGTCCCCCTCCCTCCCCCCTTCCCCCATCCCTTCCCCCATCCCATCCCCCTCCCTCCCCTCTCCCTCCCCCTTCCCCCCGTTCCCCCCTCCCCTTCCCCCCTCCCTCCACACCTCTCTCCTCCCTCCCTCCCCTTCCCTCCCTCCCATCCTCCCAATGCTTGTTTGAGATGGGTGCTACATTGTTTCGAAAAGCACCACTAACAGATCGCAGTGAGAAGCAATATGTGACCGCGAATGTTTCAAAACAAGCACTTAAAAAGCACTTATCTTTTTTTAAATATTTTTTTTTATTGCAAGTCACTTAACATACACAGATCAGCATTGGGCCCCTATGCTCGTGGGCCACCGGGGCAAGTGTTTCGAAAAAAGCACTGAGAGTGTGTCTGGGGGAGAGAGAGAATGGGGGGGGGGGTCTGAGAATGGGGACTGGGGAGGGGGACAACAGGGGTCGTTGCGGAGGGGGCTTGGTGGTGGGGGAAAGAGGGGTACTGGGAAAAGGGGAGGTTCCACTTCCCCCCTCAACCCCTTCCTTCCCCCTCCTTCCCACCTCCAACCCCACTCGCTCCCCCCCTCCCTCCCCCCTCAATCCCAACCTCCATCACCACTCAGCCCCTAACTCCCCCCCTCCTTCCTTCCCTCCATCCCACCCTCCCCCACTCCCTGCCCCCTCCCTCCACCCTTCCATCCCTCTCCCCCTCCCACCTCCTTCCACCCTCCCTCCCACCCTCCCGGTTACAATGGAAACCCTACGGGGACGAGCCCAACGGGGAAAGAGGGGTACTGGGAAAAGGGGAGATCCCCCTCCCTCCCCTCCCCCTACCCCCTTCCCCCCTCCCCTTCCCCCCTCCCCTCCCCCCTCCCTCCCCCTCCCCTCCTCCCTCCACACCTCCCTCCTCCCTCCCTCCCCCCCTCCCGGTTACAATGGAAACCCTATGAGGACAGGCCCAACGGGGAAAGAGGGGTACTGGGAAAAGGGGAGGTCCCCCTTCCCCCCTCAACCCCTTCATCCCCCCTCCTTCCCACCTCCATCCCCACTCCCTCCCCCCCTCCTCCCCCTCCCTCCCCAACTCCCTCCCCCTCCCCCCTAACTCCCCCCTCCCTCCTTCCCTCCCTCCCCAATCCCTCCCCCCCTCCCTCCACCCTTCCATCCCTCTCCCCCCTCCTTCCACCCTCCCTCCCCCCCTCCCAGTTACAATTGAAACCCTACGAGGACGGGCCCAACGGGGAAAGAGGAGTACTGGGAAAAGGGGAGGTCCCCCTCCCTCCCCCCTTCCCCTCCCCCCTCCCCTCTCCCTCCCCCTCCCTCCCCCTCCCCCCTAACCCCCTCCCTCCCCTCCCCCCTCCCTCCCCTCCCCTCCTCCCTCCACACCTCCCTCCTCCCTCCCTCCCCCTTCCCGCCCTCCCCTCCTCCCGGTTACAATGGAAACCCTACGAGGACGGGCCCAACGGGGAAAGAGGGGTACTGGGAAAAGGGGAGGTCCCCCTCCCTCCCTCCCCCCTACCCACCTCCCTCCCCTCTCCCTCCCCCTTTCCCTCCTCCCTTCCCCCCTCCCCTCCCCCTCCCATCCCCCCCTCTCCCCCTCCCTCCCCCCTACCCCCTCCCTCCCCTCTCCCTCCCCCCTACCCCCCTCCCTCCCCTCTCCCTCCCCCCTCATCCCCTCCCCTCCCCCCCTCCCTCCCCTCCTCCCTCCCCTTCCCTCCCCCAACCCTCCCCCTTTCCTCCCATCCAGGTTACAATGGAAACCCTACGAGGACGGGCCCAACGGGCCCACTCGGTCTAGTCTATCTATCTATATACTATTAAAACTCAGATGTTGTATATTTCTATGTATATTCCACTGATGTCGGCTGAATACGGCAATTCCGGCAAAACGGTGAAGCGTAGCGCCACGATTTTTGTACCGCCTTAATCAGCATGCGGTTCGCTGCTAGAAAATGATATTTTTATTTAATTCGGACGCATATTTTTTAAGTTACAGAGGTTTAAAAGTGCTGCCCCCCCTGATTTATCGAAGTTTTGACAGAAGGGGGGCGCTGCGGTGCGGATTTATTCTTCATTGTGATGTCACAATGCCCCTGTGAGATGAACTCGAGCAGACCCCCCTTCCCCCCCCCCCGCGGTATTCAGCGTGTGACGTCACAATGCCCCTGTGCTACATTGTTGCGAAGAGCTGTCAAGCCAAGTCAATTTTATTTGTATAGCACATTTAAAAACAACCCACGTTGACCAAAGTGCTGTACATCTGATTAGGTACTAAGGAAAAAAATGAAACATACAGTAGCATGCACAGTTCACAGCGCCTCCTCAATGAGCCTCAAACGCTAGGGAGTAGAAATAGGTTTTGAGCCTGGACTTAAATGAGTCGATGGAGGGGGCAGTTCTGATGGGGAGAGGGATGCTCTTTCCACCCTCCCCCTCTCGCCCTCCCCCCTTTCCCCCCTCCCCCCCTTTCCGCTCTCCCCTTCCCCCTCCCTCCCCTCCTCCCTCCTCCCTCCCTCCCCCTTCCCTCCCTCCCCTCCTCCCGGTTACAATGGAATCCCTACGACCCCTTCCCCCTCCCTTCCCCTCCCTCCCCCTCCCCCCTACCCCCCTCCCCTCTCCCCCTCCCTCCCCCCTCCCCCCTACCCCCTCACTCCCCCCTTCCCCCCTCCCCTCCCCCCCTCCCTCCCCCTCCCCTCCTCCCTCCACACCTCCCTCCTCCCTCCCTCCCCCTTCCCTCCCTCCCCTCCTCCCGGTTACAATGGAAACCCTACGAGGACGGGCCCAACGGGGAAAGAGGGGTACTGGGTAAAGGGGAGGTCCCCCTCCTCCCCCCTTCCCCCCTCCCCTCCCCCGTCCCTCCCCCTACCCCCCTCCCTCCCTCCCCTCTCCCTCCCCCTACCCCCTCCCCTCCCCCCTCCTTCCCCATCTCCCTCCACACCTCCCTCCTCCCTCCACACCTCCCTCCTCCCTCCCTCCCCCTTCCCTCCCTCCCGTCCTCCCGGTTACAATGGAAACCCTACGAGGACAGGCCCAACGGGGAAAGAGGGGAACTGGGAAAAGGGGAGGTCCCCCTCCTTCCCCCCTTCCCCCTTCCCCTCCCCTCCCTCCACCTCCCCCCTACCCCCCTCCCTCCACTCTCCCTCCCCCCTCCCCCCCTTCCCCCTCCCCTCCCCCCTCCCTCCCCTCCTCTCTCCACACCTCCCTCCTCCCTTCCTCCCCCTTCCCTCCCTCCCCTCCTCCCGGTTACAATGGAAACCCTACGAGGACGGGCCCAACGGGGAAAGGGGTACTGTGAAAGGGGGAGGTCCCCATCCCTCCCCCTCTACCCCCTCCCCCCCTCTCCCCCCTGCCCCCCTTCCCCCCTCCCCCCTCCCTCCCCACCTCCCTCCCTCCCTCCCCCTTCCTTCCCTCCCCTCCTCCCGGTTACAATGGAAACCCTACGAGGACGGGCCCAACGGGGAAAGAGGGGTACTGGGAAAAGGGGAGGTCCCCCTCCCTCCCCCTTCCCCCCTCCCCCTCCCCTACCTCCCCCCTCCCTCCCCCTCCCCCCCTTCCCTTCTCCCTCCCCCCTTTCTCCCCTCCACCTTTCCCCCCTCCCCCCCTTTCCGCCCTCCCCTTCCCCCCCTCCCTCCCCTCCTCCCTCCCTCCCCCTTCCCTCCCTCCCCTCCTCCCGGTTACAATGGAATCCCTACGAGGACGGGCCCAACGGGGAAAGAGGGGTACTGGGAAAAGGGGAGAGCCCCCTCCCTCCCCCCTTCCCCCTCCCATCCCCCCTCCATCCCCTTACCTCCCCTTCCCCTTTCCCCCTCCACCCCTACCCCCTTCCCTCCCCTCTCCCTCCCCCTTTCCCCCCTCTCCTCCCCCTCCCCTCCTCCCTCCACTCCTCCCTCCCCGCCTCCCGGTTACAATGGAAACCCTACAAGGACGGGCACAACGGGGAAAGAGGGGTACTGGGAAAAGGGGAGGTCCTCCTCCCTCCCCCCCTTCCCACTCCCCTTCCCCCTCCCCTCCCTCCCTCCCCCCTCCCTTCCCCCTACCCCCTCCCTCCCCTCTCCCTCCCCCCTCCCCTCCCCCCTCCCATCCCACAACGGGTAAAGAGGGGTACTGGGAAAACAGGTGGTCCCCCTCCCCCCTCCCTCCCACCTCCCTCCCCGCCTCCCGGTTACAATGGAAACCCTACGAGGACGGGCCCAACGGGCCCACTTGGTCTAGTATAATACTAAATCTCTGCGGTCCAACATTCCGTATGTATGTGTGTATGTGTGTATATACGGAAGATTCCGAAGAATTTCTGTCCATAACTTACAAACCCTACTCCTCCCAGACGGTATACCAAAGCGCTACGATTTTTGTACCGCCATATTCACCATTAACCTGGGCAACTATTGTAAGTACTTTCGTTCAAATTGAAGCTACCTTTTTAAAGCTAGAGAGATATTAAAGTTTAAATTTTCATTTCTAACCCTTTTCTTGAAGGGGCTTCAGCGCGTGATGTCACAATGGCACCCGTGCACCAATGAGAGATCAGCTCGGTTTTAAATTTACATCTTCAGCTTGTGACGTCACAATGCTTGTGTGAGATGGTTGCAACATTGTTGCGAAAAGCAACTGCCAGTTTTTTAAAGTTGTGCAAGTCACTTAACATACACAGATCAGCATGGGGCCCCTATTCCCTCCCTCCCCCCCTTCCCCCCTCAACCCCTTCCTCCCCACTCCTTCCCACCTCCATCCCCACTCCCTCCCCCCCCTCCTCCCCAACTCCCTCCCCACCTCCCTCACCCCTCCTCCCCTAACTCCCCCCTCCCTCCTTCCCTCCATCCTCCCCCCCTCCCTCCACCCTTCCATCCCTCTCCCCCTCCCCCCTCCTTCCACCCTCCCTCCCCCCCTTCTGGTTACAAAGGAAACCCTACGGGGACGGGCCCAACGGGGAAAGAGGGGTACTGGGAAAAGGGGAGGTCCCCCTCCCTCCCCTTCCCCCCTCCCCTCCCCCCTCCCCCTCCCCCCTAACCCTCTCCCTCCCCCTTCCCCCCTCCCCTCCCCCCCTCCCCTCCTCCCTCCACACCTCCCTCCTCCCTCCCTCCCCTCCTCCCGGTTACAATGGAAACCCTACGAGGACGGGCCCAACGGGGAAAGAGGGGTACTGGGAAAAGGGGAGGTCCCCCTCCCTCCCCCCTTCCCCCATCCCATCCCCCCTCCCTCCCCTCTCCCTCCCCCTTCCCCCCGTTCCCCCCCTCCCCTTCCCCCCTCCCTCCACACCTCTCTCCTCCCTCCCTCCCCTTCCCTCCCTCCCATCCTCCCAATGCTTGTTTGAGATGGGTGCTACATTGTTTCGAAAAGCACCACTAACAGATCGCAGTGAGAAGCACTATGTGACCGCGAATGTTTCAAAACAAGCACTTAAAAAGCACTTATCTTTTTTTAAAGTATTTTTTTTTATTGCAAGTCACTTAACATACACAGATCAGCATTGGGCCCCTATGCTCGTGGGCCACCGGGGCAAGTGTTTCGAAAAAAGCACTGAGAGTGTGTCTGGGGGAGAGAGAATGGGGGGGGGGGTCTGAGAATGGGGACTGGGGAGGGGGACAACAGGGGTCGTTGCGGAGGGGGCTTGGTGGTGGGGGAAAGAGGGGTACTGGGAAAAGGGGAGGTTCCACTTCCCCCCTCAACCCCTTCCTCCCCCCTCCTTCCCACCTCCATCCCCACTCGCTCCCCCCCTCCCTCCCCCCTCAATCCCAACCTCCATCACCACTCAGCCCCTAACTCCCCCCCTCCCTCCTTCCCTCCATCCCACCCTCCCCCACTCCCTGCTCCCTCCCTCCACCCTTCCATCCCTCTCCCCCTCCCACCTCCTTCCACCCTCCCTCCCCCCTCCCGGTTACAATGGAAACCCTACGGGGACGAGCCCAACGGGGAAAGAGTGGTACTGGGAAAAGGGGAGATCCCCCTCCCTCCCCTCCCCCTACCCCCTTCCCCCCTCCCCTTCCCCCCTCCCCTTCCCCCCTCCCCTCCCCCCCTCCCTCCCCCTCCCCTCCTCCCTCCACACCTCCCTCCTCCCTCCCTCCCCCCCTCCCGGTTACAATGGAAACCCTATGAGGACAGGCCCAACGGGGAAAGAGGGGTACTGGGAAAAGGGGAGGTCCCCCTTCCCCCCTCAACCCCTTCATCCCCCCTCCTTCCCACCTCCATCCCCACTCCCTCCCCCCCTCCTCCCCCTCCCTCCCCAACTCCCTCCCCCTCCCCCCTAACTCCCCCCTCCCTCCTTCCCTCCCTCCCCAATCCCTCCCCCCCTCCCTCCACCCTTCCATCCCTCTCCCCCCTCCTTCCACCCTCCCTCCCCCCCTCCCGGTCACAATTGAAACCCTACGAGGACGGGCCCAACGGGGAAAGAGGAGTACTGGGAAAAGGGGAGGTCCCCCTCCCTCCCCCCTTCCCCTCCCCCCTCCCCTCTCCCTCCCCCTCCCTCCCCCTCCCCCCTACCCCCTCCCTCCCCTCCCCCCTCCCTCCCCTCCCCTCCTCCCTCCACACCTCCCTCCTCCCTCCCTCCCCCTTCCCGCCCTCCCCTCCTCCCGGTTACAATGGAAACCCTACGAGGACGGGCCCAACGGGGAAAGAGGGGTACTGGGAAAAGGGGAGGTCCCCCTCCCTCCCTCCCCCCTACCCACCTCCCTCCCCTCTCCCTCCCCCCTTTCCCTCCTCCCTTCCCCCTCCCCTCCCACTCCCATCCTCCCCTCTCCCCCTCCCTCCCCCCTACCCCCCTCCCTCCCCTCTCCCTCCCCCCTACCCCCCTCCCTCCCCTCTCCCTCCCCCCTCCTCCCCTCCCCTCCCCCCCTCCCTCCCCTCCTCCCTCCCCCTTCCCTCCCCCAACCCTCCCCCTTTCCTCCCATCCCGGTTACAATGGAAACCCTACGAGGACGGGCCCAACGGGCCCACTCGGTCTAGTCTATATAATACTAAAACTCTGCGGTCCAACATTCCGTATGTATATACGGAAGATTCCGTATGTATATACGGAAGATTCCGAAGATTTCTGTCCATAACTTACAAACCCTGCTCCTCCCAGACGGTACACCAAAGCGCTACGATTTTTGTACCGCCGTATTCACCATTAACATGGGCAACTATTGTAAGTACTTTCGTTCAAATTGAAGCTACCTTTTTAAAGCTAGAGAGATATTAAAGTTTAAATTTTCATTTCTAACACTTTTCTTGAAGGGGCCAAACCCTACTCCTCCCAGACGGTACACCAAAGCGCTACGATTTTTGTACCGCCGTATTCACCATTAACATGGGCAACTATTGTAAGTACTTTCGTTCAAATTGAAGCTACCTTTTTAAAGCTAGAGAGATATTAAAGTATAAATTTTCATTTCTAACCCTTTTCTTGAAGGGGCTTCAGCGCGTGATGTCACAATGGCACCCGTGCACCAATGAGAGATCAGCTCGGTTTTAAATTTACATCTTCAGCTTGTGACGTCACAATGCTTGTGTGAGATTGTTGCAACATTGTTGCGAAAAGCAACTGCCAGTTTTTTAAAGTTGTGCAAGTCACTTAACATACACAGATCAGCATGGGGCCCCTATTCCCTCCCTCCCCCCCTCCCCCCCTCAACCCCTTCCTCCCCACTCCTTCCCACCTCCATCCCCACTCCCTCCCCCCTCCTCCCCAACTCCCTCCCCACCTCCCTCACCCCTCCTCCCCTAACTCCCCCCCCCTCCCTCCTTCCCTCCATCCTCCCCCCCTCCCTCCACCCTTCCATCCCTCTCCCCCTCCCCCCTCCTTCCACCCTCCCTCCCCCCCTTCTGGTTACAAAGGAAACCCTACGGGGACGGGCCCAACGGGGAAAGAGGGGTATTGGGAAAAGGGGAGGTCCCCCTCTCTCCCCTTCCCCCCTCCCCTCCCCCCTCCCCCTCCCCCCTAACCCTCTCCCTCCCCCTCCCCTCCCCCCCTCCCCTCCTCCCTCCACACCTCCTCCTCCCTCCCTCCCCTCCTCCCGGTTACAATGGAAACCCTACGAGGACGGGCCCAACGGGGAAAGAGGGGTACTGGGAAAAGGGGAGGTCCCCCTCCCTCCCCCCTTCCCCCATCCCATCCCCCCTCCCTCCCCTCTCCCTCCCCCCCGTTCCCCCTCCCCTTCCCCCCTCCCTCCACACCTCTCTCCTCCCTCCCTCCCCTTCCCTCCCTCCCATCCTCCCAATGCTTGTTTGAGATGGGTGCTACATTGTTTCGAAAAGCACCACTAACAGATCGCAGTGAGAAGCACTATGTGACCGTGAATGTTTCAAAACAAGCACTTAAAAAGCACTTATCTTTTTTTAAAGTATTTTTTTTTATTGCAAGTCACTTAACATACACAGATCAGCATTGGGCCCCTATGCTCGTGGGCCACCGGGGCAAGTGTTTCGAAAAAAGCACTGAGAGTGTGTCTGGGGGAGAGAGAGAATGGGGGGGGGGGGGGTCTGAGAATGGGGACTGGGGAGGGGGACAACAGGGGTCGTTGCGGAGGGGGCTTGGTGGTGGGGGAAAGAGGGGTACTGGGAAAAGGGGAGGTCCCACTTCCCCCCTCAACCCCTTCCTCCCCCCTCCTTCCCACCTCCATCCCCACTCCCTCCCCCCTCCCTCCCCCCTCAATCCCAACCTCCTTCACCACTCAGCCCCTAACTCCCCCCCTCCCTCCTTCCCTCCATCCCACCCTCCCCCACTCCCTCCCCCCTCCCTCCACCATTCCATCCCTCTCCCCCTCCCCCCTCCTTCCACCCTCCCTCCCCTCCTCCCGGTTACAATGGAAACCCTACGAGGACGGGCCCAATGGGGAAAGAGGGGTACTGGGAAAATGGGAGGTTCCCCTCCCTCCCCCCTCACTCCCCCCTCCCTCCCTTCTCCCTCCCCCCCTCCCTCCCCCTCCCCTTCCCCCCTCCCTCCCCTTCCCCCCTCCCCCCTCCCTCCCCCTCCCCCTACCCCCTTCCCTCCCCTCTCCCTCCCCCCCTTCCCCCCTCCCCTCCCCCCTCCCTCCCCCTCCCCTCCCCCCTCCACACCTCCCTACTCCCTCCCTCGAAAAGCAACTGACAGAAGCACTAATTAGCCGCGAATGTTTCAAAACCAGCACTTAACCGCGAATGTTTTTTAAAAAAGCACTTAACCGCGAATGTTTCAAAACAAGCAATTAAAAAGCACTTTTTTTTTTAAAGTATTTTTTTTTATTCCAAGAGAATGGGGGGGGGTCTGAGAATGGGGACTGGGGAGGGGGACAACAGGGGTCGTTGCGGTGGGGGCTTGGTGGTGGGAGAAAGAGGGGTACTGGGAAAAGGGGAGGTCCCACTTCCCCCTCAACATCTTCCTCCCCCCTCCTTCCCACCTCCATCCCCACTCTCTCCCCCCTCAATCCCAACCTCCATCACCACTCAGCCCCTAACTCACCCCTCCCTCCTTCCCTCCATCCGACCCTCCCCCACTCCCTCCCCCCCTCCCTCCACCCTTCCACTCCTCTCCCCCTCCTTCCACCCTCCCTCCCCCCCTCCCGGTTACAATGGAAACCCTACGGGGACGGGCCCAACGGGGAAAGAGGGGTACTGGGAAAAGGGGAGTTCCCCTCCCTCCCCTCCTCCCTCCCCTCCCCCCTACCCCTCTTCCCCCCTCCCCCTCCCCTCCCCCCCTCCCTCCCCCTCCCCTCCTCCCTCCACACCTCCCTCCACACCTCCCTCCTCCCTCCCTCCCCCCCTCCCGGTTACAATGGAAACCCTACGAGGACGGGCCCAACGGGGAAAGAGGAGTACTGGGAAAAGGGGAGGTCCCCCTCCCTCCCCCTTCCCCCTCCCCTCCCCCATCCCCTCTCCCTCCCCCTCCCCCCTACCCCCCTCCCTCCTCTCCCCCTCCCTCCCCTCCCCTCCTCCCTCCACACCTCCCTCCTCCCTCCCTCCCCCTTCCCGCGCTCCCCTCCTCCCGGTTACAATGGAAACCCTACGAGGACGGGCCCAACGGGGAAAGAGGGGTACTGGGAAAAGGGGAGGTCCCCCTCCCTCCCTCCCCCCTACCCACCTCCCTCCCCTCTCCCTCCCCCCTTCCCTCCTCCCTTCCCCCCTCCCCTCCCCCCTCCCATCCCCCCCTCTCCCCCCTCCCTCCCCCCTACCCCCCTCCCTCCCCTCTCCCTCCCCCCCTCCCCTCCCCCCCTCCCTCCCCTCCTCCCTCCCCCTTCCCTCCCCCAACCCTCCCCCTTTCCTCCCCTCCCGGTTACAATGGAAACCCTACGAGGACGGGCCCAACGGGCCCACTCGGTCTAGTATACTACTAAAACTCTGCGGTCCAACATTCCGTATGTATGTATGTATATGTGTATGTACGGAAGATTCCGAAGAGTTTCTGTCCATAACTTACAAACCCTACTCCTCCCAGACGGTACACCAAAGCGCTACGATTTTTGTACCGCCATATTCACCATTAACGTGGGCAACTATTGTAAGTACTTTCGTTCAAATTGAAGCTACCTTTTTAAAGCTAGAGAGATATTAATGTTTAAATTTTCATTTCTAACCCTTTTCTTGAAGGGGCTTCAGCGCGTGATGTCACAATGGCACCCGCGCACCAATGAGAGATCAGCTCGGTTTTAAATTTACATCTTCAGCTTGTGACGTCACAATGCTTGTGTGAGATTGTTGCAACATTGTTGCGAAAAGCAACTACCAGTTTTTTAAAGTTGTGCAAGTCACTTAACATACACAGATCAGCATGGGGCCCCTATTCCCTCCCTCCCCCCCTTCCCCCTCAACCCCTTCCTCCACACTCCTTCCCACCTCCATCCCCACTCCCTCCCCCCTCCTCCCCAACTCCCTCCCCACCTCCCTCACCCCTCCTCCCCTAACTCCCCCCCCTCCCTCCTTCCCTCCATCCTCCCCCCTCCCTCCACCCTTCCATCCCTCTCCCCCTCCCCCCTCCTTCCACCCTCCCTCCCCCCCTTCTGGTTACAAAGGAAACCCTACGGGGACGGGCCCAACGGGGAAAGAGGGGTACTGGGAAAAGGGGAGGTCCCCCTCCCTCCCCTTCCCCTCCCCCCTCCCCCTCCCCCCTAACCCTCTCCCTCCCCCTTCCCCCCTCCCCTCCCCCCCTCCCCTCCTCCCTCCACACCTCCCTCCTCCCTCCCCTCCTCCCGGTTACAATGGAAACCCTACGAGGACGGGCCCAACGGGGAAAGAGGGGTACTGGGAAAAGGGGAGGTCCCCCTCCCTCCCCCCTTCCCACATCCCTTCCCCCATCCCATCCCCCCTCCCTCCCCTCTCCCTCCCCCTTCCCCCGTTCCCCCCTCCCCTTCCCCCCTCCCTCCACACCTCTCTCCTCCCTCCCTCCCCTTCCCTCCCTCCCATCCTCCCAATGCTTGTTTGAGATGGGTGCTACATTGTTTCGAAAAGCACCACTAACAGATCGCAGTGAGAAGCACTATGTGACCGCGAATGTTTCAAAACAAGCACTTAAAAAGCACTTATCTTTTTTTAAATATTTTTTTTTATTGCAAGTCACTTAACATACACAGATCAGCATTGGGCCCCTATGCTCGTGGGCCGCCGGGGCAAGTGTTTCGAAAAAAGCACTGAGAGTGTGTCTGGGGGAGAGAGAGAATGGGGGGGGGGGGTCTGGGAATGGGGACTGGGGAGGGGGACAACAGGGGTCGTTGCGGAGGGGGCTTGGTGGTGGGGGAAAGAGGGGTACTGGGAAAAGGGGAGGTTCCACTTCCCCCCTCAACCCCTTCCTCCCCCCCTCCTTCCCACCTCCATCCCCACTCGCTCCCCCCCTCCCTCCCCCCTCAATCCCAACCTCCATCACCACTCAGCCCCTAACTCCCCCCCTCCCTCCTTCCCTCCATCCCACCCTCCCCCACTCCCTGCCCCCTCCCTCCACCCTTCCATCCCTCTCCCCCTCCCACCTCCTTCCACCCTCCCTCCCCCCCTCCCGGTTACAATGGAAACCCTACGGGGAAGAGCCCAACGGGGAAAGAGGGGTACTGGGAAAAGGGGAGGTCCCCCTTCCCCCCTCAACCCCTTCATCCCCCCTCCTTCCCACCTCCATCCCCACTCCCTCCCCCCCTCCTCCCCCTCCCTCCCCAACTCCCTCCCCCCTCCCCCCTAACTCCCCCCTCCCTCCTTCCCTCCCTCCCCAATCCCTCCCCCCCTCCCTCCACCCTTCCATCCCTCTCCCCCCTCCTTCCTCCCTCCCTCCCCCCTCCCGGTTACAATTGAAACCCTACGAGGACGGGCCCAACGGGGAAAGAGGAGTACTGGGAAAAGGGGAGGTCCCCCTCCCTCCCCCCTTCCCCCTCCCCTCCCCCCTCCCCTCTCCCTCCCCCTCCCCCCTACCCCCCTCCCTCCCCTCCCCCCTCCCTCCCCTCCCCTCCTCCCTCCACACCTCCCTCCTCCCTCCCTCCCCCTTCCCGCCCTCCCCTCCTCCCGGTTACAATGGAAATCCTACGAGGACGGGCCCAACGGGGAAAGAGGGGTACTGGGAAAAGGGGAGGTCCCCCTCCCTCCCTCCCCCCTACCCACCTCCCTCCCCTCTCCCTCCCCCCCTTCCCTCCTCCCTTCCCCCTCCCCCCTCCCATCCCCCCCTCTCCCCCCTCCCTCCCCCTTACCCCCCTCCCTCCCCTCTCCCTCCCCCCTCCCCCCCTCCCCTCCCCCCCTCCCTCCCCACATCCCTCCCCCTTCCCTCCCCCAACCCTCCCCCTTTCCTCCCCTCCCGGTTACAATGGAAACCCTACGAGGACGGGCCCAACGGGCCCACTCGGTCTAGTATAATACTAAAACTCTGCGGTCCAACATTCCGTATGTATATACGGAAGATTCCGTGTGTATGTACGGAAGATTCCGAAGATTTCTGTCCATAACTTACAAACCCTACTCCTCCCAGACGGTACACCAAAGCGCTACGATTTTTGTACCGCCGTATTCACCATTAACCTGGGCAACTATTGTAAGTACTTTCGTTCAAATTGAAGCTACCTTTTTAAAGCTAGAGAGATATTAAAGTTTAAATTTTCATTTCTAACACTTTTCTTGAAGGGGCCAAACCCTACTCCTCCCAGACGGTACACCAAAGCGCTACGATTTTTGTACCGCCGTATTCACCATTAACATGGGCAACTATTGTAGTCTAACCCTCTCCCCCCTCCCTCCCCCTACCCACCTCCCTCCCCTCTCCCTCCCCCCTCCCCCCCTCCCCTCCCCCCCTCCCTCCCCTCCTCCCTCCCCCTTCCCTCCCCCAACCCTCCCCCTTTCCTCCCCTCCCGGTTACAATGGAAACCCTACGAGGACGGGCCCAACGGGCCCACTCGGTCTAGTATACTATTAAAACTCAGATCTTCTAGGTTTGTATCAGGATTTGTGTATATATCAGTGATTCCGGCAAAACGGTAAACCGTGGCGCCACGGTTTTTGCACCGCCTTGATCACCAACCTCCCGGCTGACCGGCCGCGATATTTTCATTTAATTTGTTCGTATGTTTTTAAAGTTACAGAGGTTTTAAAGCGCTGCCCCCCCCCCCCTTATTGAAGTTTCTATAGGGGGCGCTGCGGTGCGGATTTAGTCTTCAGCGTGTCATTTAACATACACAGATCAGCATGGGGCCCCTATGCTCCCCCCCTCCCCTCCCCCCCTCCCTCCCCTCCTCCCTCCCCCTTCCCTCCCCCAACCCTCCCCCCTTCCCCCTCCCCTCCCCCTCCCTCCCCCTCCCTCCAACTCCCCCCTTCCCCCCTCCCCTCCCACCACTTCCCCCCTCTCCTCCCACCCCTTCCCCCCTCACCTTCCCTCCCCCCTCCATCCCCTCCCCTCCTCCCTCCCCCCTCCATCCCCGCCTCCCAGTTACAATGGAAACCCTACGGGGACGGGCCCAACGGGGAAAGAGGGGTACTGGGAAAAGGGGAGCTCCCTCCCCTCCCCCCTCCCTCCCCCCCTTCCCCCCTCCCCCCCTTCCACCCTCCCCTCCCCCCTTCCCCCCCTCCCCTCCCCCTCCACACCTCCCTCCTCCCTTCCCTCCCCCCTACCCCCCTCCCTCCCCTCTCCCTCCCCCTTCCCCCCTCCCCCTCCCCTCCCCCTCCCCCTCCCCTCCTCCCTCCACACCTCTGGGAAAAGTGGAGGTCCCCCTCCCTCCCCATTCACCCCTCCCATCCCTCCCCCCTACCCCCCTCCCTCCCCTCTCGCTCCCCCCTTCCCCCCTCCCCCCTCCCCTCCCCTCCCCCTCCCCCTCCCCTCCTCCCTCCACACCTCCCTCCTCCCTCCCTCCCCTTTCCCTCCCTCCCCTCCTCCCGGTTACAATGGAAACCCTACGAGGACGGGCCCAACGGGGAAAGAGGGGTACTGGGAAAAGGGGAGGTCCCCCACCCTCCCCCCTTCCCCCTCCCTCCCCCCTCCCCTCCTCTCCCTCCCTCCCCCCTCCCTCCTCCCTACCCCCTCCCTCCCCTCTCCCTCCCCCATCCCCCCCTTCCCCCCTCCCCACCCCCCTCCCTCCCCCTCCTCCCTCCCTCCCCCTTCCCTCCCCCTTCCCTCCCCCTTCCCTCCCCCCACCCTCCCCTTTCCCTCCACCCCCCACTCCCCTCCCGTTTACAATGGAAACCCTACGAGGACGGGCCCAACGGGCACACTTGTGCTAGTATACTATTAAAACTCAGATCTTGTGTTATGTAGAATATATT
>NW_027602306.1:0-40641 GCF_053455715.1 Rhinoraja longicauda
AGCTTCTGGCAACAAATGGCGACAAAGCGATCAAAGGTGAAAGTGACGGTGAACCAGACAGAACAGCGTGTGGCTGCAGTCCTCAGTACAAGGTTAACACTGCACACAGGGGTGATGGACAGGAAACTCCAATAAAAGTAATGGTATCGGATCTGAAACAAAATGACCTCGGTGATCAGGGTGAGTAGATCGGCCGCTGCCATGGCCACCAGGTAGCGAGTGGTGCAGGTGGAGAGGCCGCACTTTCCCCGGGACAGGATCACAATCGCCACTAAATTCACTGCGGAAAGAGAAGGGGAGCGGACACTGGGCATCACTGAACACGGTCTCCGGGGCTGAACACCGGCTCCACTTTCAGCTGGAGATCAGGAGTGTTGGAGTCGGTGCGCGGCTGCAGGTTTAACAATGTCAAACCCGGCTCCGACTGTGCCCGACCTGCCCGCTTCAGGGGAGAGGAAATAAGGCGACGGGCGGGGTAAACGGTGGGGAGGGAACGAGCAGCCGCCCGCTACAATAGGCGGAATGGTCCTGTCTACAGTTAACCCCGCTCACAGTCTGATGGGGCCGGTTTCACAGACTTAACCGTGACCGGCCGCGTTTAACCAGGGCTCTGGGAACTCGGCATCTGATGGGGACGAGGAGGGTTCCAGAGGGACGGCAGGGACAACTTAGGATCCGGCAGCAGAGTGGCTCCGTTAATGGATTCATTCCACAGTGAGTTCAGTTCGGTAACAACACACGCCGTTAGATCCGCGGCCACCGGTTCAGGAGATCGATCCAATTATTGACCAACAGGCGGGTTGAATCCGACTGTGACAGAATCGACAGTGAGACGTGTCCACAGGAGCGGGTGTTCACTCTGATCAATAACTCAGACACAGTGAACTTCACAATGTAAACCCCTCTCAGTCACACCGTCCCGGAGAGCTGCCTGTCCCGAGCACTGGGACAACTCTGGGCAAGGTCCCACTGAAGGCAGGAACAACATTCTAGTGGGTCCCGGCAGTGGGAGAAAGAGAGGGTTAGTTTCGGCTGTCTGAAAATAAGAAAAATCACAGCGTTAATTCAAAAATATTTCACTGAGAGGATTGATATACTTCACATATACTTGAACAACGATTATCAGTTGGGAATCTTGTAACAGAATCAGATTCAGGGCAACACCGGTGCACAGACGGAGTTATAAATTTTGAATTGTTCTGCTCACTTACCAGGGACTCCAACGGCAGCAATGATCACGTACAAGATTTTCTCCACGTCGAAATATTCCCTAAGCTTTTCCCCCATTTTCTCTGCCCAGCGACGTGTCCCTGTGAGCTACCGGTAATCTCTCGGAATGAAATGCTGGGGCAGAACATTCCCGGAGATTTTATACCACTTTCCGTCTCCACCGGGACAATGAAGTTTCAATAGTGTTTAAAAATAGAGATTTTGAAATGATTCGCAAATAAATGACATCAGACAAGTGAAATCCCTGCTGAGACAGGTCGTGATTTATTCAGGGAATTGATTGAGAAACTCCAAAGACTGGGAATCGTGGCGATACTGAGGGATGGAAATTGGGAGCGGCATTGCTCCAGCAAAGGGGATATTGTTTCAAACTCCATCAGGTCCAACTCTCCGCCTCATGTTGTTTGTCTGATTTCCTTCAATCCGCTTCACTCACTAAGGCAATCCCAAATTCCAGGGACCCTCTCAGGGCTTCTGGTGCCCAGTTTGATGGTGGAGTGGGCGAACATGTTTCTCAGGTTGAGGAGTTAGGTCAACAGATCACCTCGCACTAAAATGGCCCCTCCACTCTGGTTCACCACTCAATATGATCGTGGCTTAACTGACTGCAACCTCGCCCCCACACTCCCGGCGAGGCCGGTAACCATTCACACCTTGCTTGCCTGCAGTGGGTCTGATTTTGCGCCGGGACAATAACATTCTCTGCCTTCGTCACGTCTGAGGAGGAACGACCCAAAGACTCACCACACTCAGAGAACAGAAACATTGTGGCTTCAGAATTGTTCGAAACACAAATAATACAGCGAATGATGCGGCACATCTCCCTCCTCCCTTTCTCTCTCCCTCCATCCTTACTGCTCTCCTCTCTTTGAACTGTGACTCTCTCTCCTACCCTCCCTGTTCTCTCTCTCTGCGCCTCTGTCTCTGTCAACCTTTCACCCCTTACCCCTCCCTCCCCTCTCACTCTCACTGCATCTCTCCCTCAGTTTCTCTCTATCTATCTCACGCTTCCCTCTCTCCCTTTTGCCAACCCACTCGCTCTGAACACCCCTCCCTCTTCATCTTCCCAATCTCCCTTTGATAATTCACTGCCCCTCCATCTCTTCCCCTTTCGTCTTCTCAGCTATCTCTACCTATCTGTCTCTCTCCCTCTTTTCCCCAACTCTCCTCCTGCTCGCCCCCACTTCTCTCTCCAACGCCATTCAGGGGAAGTGCGGTTAGAACGGTTAGCCGCCATGGGATGTAACAGCTGTCCCTGTGCCTCTTCCCTGGGGACTGGAGAGAGTGTTTCCTACACCAATCTCTGTGACCCCCTCCCCTCCGGTCCCTACACCCCCTCTCTATGACCCCATCCTTCCTGCCCCTACACCCCCTCTCTATGACCACCTCCCTCCTGCCCTTACACCCCACACTCTCCTCGTCTCTGTGACACCCTCCCCTCCCGCCCATACACCCCCTCCTGTCTCTGTGAACCCCTCCCCTCCGGCCCCTAAACTCCCTCTCCCTGTCTCTGTGACTCCCCTCTCGTCCTCTTCAAAGCCCCCACATCCTTCCTGTAGTGTGGGACGAACAGAACTGCGTGCAATACTCCAAATGCAGCCTGACCAAAGTCCTGGAGAGATGCATCTTGACGTCCTGGCTCTTGAACTCGATTCCGCGGCAGATGAAGGCAAGCGGACCACACGCCTTCTTCACCGCTCTGTCTACTTGTGTTGCCACTTTACGGGGAGTTCCGGAGTTTATCAGGAACAGTTTCTTTCTCTCCACAATCAGACTACTGCACGGAGTTAGTATTTAGAGTCACAGAGTGATGCAGCGTGGAAACAGGCCCTACCTTCGCCCCAACTTGCCCACACCGACCAACATGCCCTATCTACACTATTCCCACGTGCCCGCGTTTGGCCCATATCCCTCCAAATCTGTCATATCCATGTACCTGTCCAAGTGTCTCTTAAACTGTGTGATAGTCCCTGCCTCAACTTCCTTCTCCGGCAGCTCGTTCCATACACCCACCACCCGCTGTGTGGAAAAGTTGCCCCTCGGGTTCCTTCTAAATCTTTCCCCCCTCACCTTAAACCTATGTCCTCTGGTTCTCATTTCCCCTACTCTGGGCAAGGGACTCTGTGCATCTACCCGATATATTCCTCTTATTTAATAGCATTTATTTCAAGAGGGCTTGCATATAGTCAAGTCATGTCAAGTCAATTTTATTTGTATAGCACATTTAAAAACAACCCACGTTGACCAAAGTGCTGTACATCTGTTAAGGTACTAAGGAAAAAATGAAACATACAGTAGCACACAAACATATCAGCACATTCAAAACAGTTCACAGCGCCTCCTCAATGGGCCTCAAACGCTAGGGAGTAGAAATAGGTTTTGAGCCTGGACTTAAAGGAGTCGATGGAGGGGGCAGTTCTGATGGGGAGAGGGATGCTGTTCCGCAGTCTAGGAGCTGCAACCGCAAAAGCGTGTTAAACCCTGAGCTTAAGCCTAGACCGCGGGATAGTGAGTAGCCCCAAGTCGGCCGACCTGAGGGACCTGGAATTAGAGAGGTGGGTTAGAAGATTTTTGATGTTTTTGGGGGAATGTCCATTTAGGGCTTTATATGTGAATAGGAGGAGCTTGAAGTTGATCCTGTACCGTACAGGGATCCAGTGGAGAGAGGCCAGAATCGGCGTGATGTGGTCCCTTTTACGGGTACTCGTCACGAGTCTCGCTGCGGCGTTTTGGACCAGTTGCAGGCGGGACAGGGAAGATTGGCTGATCCCAGTGTATAGGGAGTTGCAGTAGTCTCGGCGGGAGGAAATGAGAGCGTGAATGGTTTTTTCAGTGCCGTCGAATTGGAGGAAAGGTTTGATTTTAGCTATGGTACGAAGTTGGAAGAAGCTGGCTTTTACCACAGCGTTGACTTGCTTGTCAAATTTTAATGCAGAGTCAAATAACACGCCGAGGTTTTTGACATGCGGTTTGACTAGGCAGGATAGGCTTCCAAGACTGCCTGTTATCGATTTGATGGAGTCGGGGGGCCTAATAGGATGACCTCAGGCTTGCTCTCGTTTAATTAGAGGAAGTTCTGTGCCATCCAACATTTTATGTCCTCAAGGCAGTGTAAGAGGCTGTTTAAATTTGACTGGTTGTAGGGCTTCAGGGGGAGGTAAAGCTGAGTGTCATCGGCATAGCAGTGGAAAGAAATGCCGTGCCTTTGAATGATTTGGCCAAGGGGGAGCATGTATAGAGAGAAGAGAATGGGGCCTAGGATGGAGCCTTGTGGAACTCCGCAGGAGGGGCTAGCTGGAGCAGAGGAATAACTGCCTATGTTGATGGCGAAACTCCTAACTTTGAGGTGGGAAGCGAACCAGCTCACGGCAGTGCCATCAATGCCAACCGCGTACCGGAGACGGTCAATAAGGATGGTGTGGTCCACTGTATCGAACGCTGCGCTGAGGTCGAGACGGAGCAGGATTGCACAGTCGCCGGTGTCGATGGCGAGAAGCAGGTCGTTGTGTACCTTCAACAAGGCAGACTCTGTGCTGTGGTGGGCTCTGAAACCTGACTGGAAACTTTCCAGGATGGTGTTTTGGTGTAGGTATGGCACTAATTGGTTTAGAATTGCCTTTTCAAGGACTTTTGACAGGAATGGCAGTTTGGAAATGGGTCTGTAGTTACTAGGCAAGGTGGGGTCTAGGTTAGGTTTTTTCAGTAGGGGCTGGACCACCGCGTGCTTGAAACAGGTTGGAACAGTGCCAGTGGCCAGAGAACTGTTGATAATAGAGCGACTATTGCAATGACATCCTTCAGAAGGGCAGTGGGGGCAGGATCAAGGGGGCAGGTTGCAGGTTTCATAGCGGAGACAAGCTTTGCAAGGGAGGATAGAGTGACGGGTTGGAAACAGTCCAATTTAGATGAACAGACTCGTGAGACAGCTAGGTCACGGGTGGGAGGGGAAATGTTCATTCTAATGTTCTCAACTTTGCTGGTGAAAAATTTAGCGAATTCTTCGCACTTAGCAGGGGACCTAACTAAGCTGGTACTGGGGGCGGGACATATAACAGAGGTAATTGTGCTAAATAGGACCTTGGAGTTATGAGAGTTTTTGGAAATAAGGTCGGAGAAGTATTGTGCTCTAGCAGACTTTACTGCTTCCTGGTATTTGAGAAGATTGTTTCTCAGAATTTCGAAGGAAATTTGAAGCTTGTCACATTTCCACCTCCGTTCTGATTTTCTGCACTCCCTTCTTAGGGCTTTCGTGGTGTCATTGAGCCAAGGCCGACCTTTGGGCTTAGGCTTTTTCATTTTAAGGGGAGCGATAGAATCCAGGATGGAAGAGCAAGTGATATTAAATAAAGAGGTGAGATCCTCAGTGCTGAGATGGGGGGGAGAAGCCTCAATAGTGCAGAAGTTGGGGGCAGCTGTGAGAGCCTCGGAGAATTTACTGGCAGGCAATGAATTTATGTCGCGGGAGTAGCGAACAGGGAGATGAGATTTTGCGGGAGATAAAGGCAGAGATGCATCAAAAATGATAGCGCTGTGGTCCGATAGACAGGCCTCAGTAGTTTCAATGTTGTAGATTGTGAATCCGGACGATAACACTAGGTCGAGAGTATCCTAACTTGTGAGTGGGTCCCGTGGTGTGAAGAGTCTGTGGTCTCCGCAAAGCCATCAAGGGTGCCAAGAGACAATACCGGGAGAAACTTAAGTCCAAGTACAACCTATAATAATATATTATTCATTTATTGTCATTGCAACGAGTACAACGAAATTAAAAAAATAGCCAATCCTGACGGTGCGTACAAACATATATGCAATAAATGCAAAAACAAATAAATACATAAATACAATTAAATACAATTATATTAATAACAAGATTTTTTAACGGTGTTGCCTAGTGCAAAGGTAGTGTTCAGTTCTCGTATGGCCCTGGGGTAAAAACTGTTCTTAAGTCTGTTTGTTCGGGATTTGATCGACCTGAAACGTCGACCAGAGGGCAGATGAACAAACAGACGGTGGCCGGGGTGGGATGGATCTTTTATTATTTTGCCTGCTCTACTGAGGCAGCGTAGGCTGAACAGGTGCTCCAGGGAGGGCAGTGAGCAGCCGATGATCTTCTGGGCCGTCGTGATGACCCTCTGAAGGGCCTTCCTGTCCTTTTCTGAGCAGCTGGCATACCATGTGGTTATACAGTATGCTAGCACACTCTCGATGGAGCAACGATAAAAGGACAACATGAGCTTCTCCTGCAGGTTGGTTTTCCTGAGGATCCTCAGGAAGTGGAGTCTCTGCTGTGCCTTCTTTACTGTGGTGATGGTGTTGGTAGACCAGGTAAGATCCTCTGCGATGTGCATACCCAGGAACCTGAAAGCTGGTACCCTTTCCACACAGACCCCATTGATGTAGAGTGGGTCGTAATCTCCACTGGTTTTTCTAAAGTCAATTATAAGTTCCTGTGTTTTGGAGGAGTTCAGGACCAGATTGTTCACTGAACACCATGCTGCCAGCCTTTGGATTTCATCCCTATAGGCTGTCTCATCTCCTTCTGAGATGAGTCCAACCACAGTCGTGTCATCCGCGAACTTGATGATGGTGTTGGTGGGATGGGTGGGGGTCACACGGAGAATGTGGCACGGTCTGATTAAGATAAATGGATGCAAAGAATGTTCGGGGACGGCACGTGATGACGTAGGCACAGGTTGTGGTCTTCCAGCTCCTCCGAACAAAACTTAGAAAAGTACCGAGTAAGTTAAAAAAAAATTGAACAAAAGTTTCTTAGAAAGTCTATAATTCTCTATAAAGATCGTGGGATTATTGAAACATGTCTCCTAAACAAAAACTGAAGAAACATATTGGTTTAAAGAGATCGGGTGAGAAGAGGGAAGGAGGCCCTGTTGCGATGGAGAATCCTCGTGCTCAAGTTGAGAGGAATGATCCCGAAGAATGGCAAGCAGGAGCGGCGGCACCCGGGAGGAAGAAGCATGCCTCGCGTGAATACGGGGAACCGCGCATGCGCGAACAAGGGGAACCGTGCATGCGCGAAATGTCACAAGGGAAGTTAAAGAAACTACAATCCCAGGATGCCTCTGCCACAGATAGTGACATCGACCAGGACCAGGACCAAGAACATACAGACGATCAAGAAGATTCATCAGAAGATGAACCTTGCCTATTTGATAGACCTAAAGGTAAAATTGAAAGTAAAAAATATAGGGGAAGTATGGAAGAGATCTTAAAAGAAGTATGTGAACAATTGAAAAATAATACCATCGCCACCAACAGAAGTTTTAAAAAAATGGATAAATTGGATAAAAAAGTTTAAAAATTGGAAGTTAAGACTGAAGATACTACTGAAAGAGTGAATAAGATCGAAGACAACGTAACTGCTTGGATAACAGAAAGGAAACAGATATTTGAAAAACTGGACTTGTTGGAGAATACTAGTAGACGAAACAATATAAAGATTGTTGGTCTTGAAGAAGGCGCAGAGGGAGAAGATTCAATAGAATACTTTCAAAAATGGATTCCGAATATTTTGGCAATGGAAAAAAGTGAAATCGAAATTGAAATTGAAAGGGCACATAGGGCATTAAGACCAAGTCCAAAACAGGGTCAGTATCCGAGATCAATTCTGATAAAATTATTGAGATATCAAGATAAAGAAAGAATTTTGAAGGCGGCTGCACAATGCATAAAGAATTCTACTCCTCCGAAAAGTGGAGAGAATAACCTTTTTTTCTATCCTGATATAAGTTATGAGCTTTTGAAGAGAAGGAAGGAATTCAACCCTGCGAAAAAAGCCCTGTGGCAAAAAGGTTATTGATTTTACCTGCGATACCCTTCAACACTGAATATTTTTATAGAAAGAGAAGGAAACAATTTTTTTACTGATTACCAGGAAGCTGAGGAATTTGCTTTAAAACTTCCAAAGGCTCACCAGATACAAGAAGAACGACAATGAGACATGGATTGAAACGGATATGAACGGAGAGAAGATAAAGGATATGAAATGTAAAGATTGAATGAATAATGATTGGGAGAAAAGGTTATGCTAGTTCGGGGGGGGGGGGGGGGTGGACAACCACCAATTGATGACTGCGGGATTCATGTGTGTATTCATGGTGTGTGCCATGACCCGTAAAATGGAGGGAGGTAATGCTGTTTTCTTTTTTATAAACAGCATTAGTAGGGGGTTATTTTGGGTTTCTTTAACTATTTCTTTTTCTTTTTCATCTTTTAGCCTGGATGTTGGGGGGGGGGGGGATGTACAGCAACATGGTGAATTTTAAGGAAACTCCCCAAAGAACCATGAGAAACGAGGTGTTAAGTAATGTTATAGATAGGAGTAATTTTGTTAAGAATAATGGTTAAATTACTGAACTTTTGAGTTTTAATGTTAATGGGTTAAATGGGCCGGTAAAAAGAAAAAGAATTTTAACACATATTAAAAAAATGAAGATAGATATAGCTTTTTTGCAGGAAATTCATTTAACAGAGATGGAACATCAGAAATTAAAAAGAGACTGGGTGGGAACGGTTACTGCAGCTTCATTCAATTCAAAAGCGAGGGGAGTTGCAATTTTGATTAATAAAACATTACCAATCAAAATACAAAATACAATTATTGATCCTGCGGGAAGATATGTGATTATACATTGCCAACTCTTTTCGGAATTATGGACCTTGATGAATATTTATGCACCAAATGAAAATGATATAAAATTTATACAAGAAACTTTTTTGAATCTGGCCGATGCCCAAGATAAAATACTAATAGGTGGAGACTTTAATTTTTGCTTAGACCCAGTTTTAGATAGATCAGTTAGGACAGTTACAAAAACGAAAATAGCAAAATTAACTTTGTCATTGATGAAAGATTTAAATCTAACCGATATATGGAGAAGACTTAACCCAAGAGAAAGAGATTATTCTTTTTACTCATATAGACATAAAACTTATTCGAGGATTGATCTCTTTTTATTATCAACAAACATACAGGACAGAGTGAAAAATGTTGAATATAAAGCAAGAACATTATCAGATCACTCCCCTTTAACAATGTCGATGGTAATGATGGATAAAGAGGAAATTACTTATAGATGGAGATTTAATTCAACATTATTAAATCGAGAAGATTTTTGTGAGTTTATGAGAAGACATATTCAATTTTATTTAGATACAAATTCCAACTCAGTTGATGATAAATTTGTTATATGGGATGCAATGAAAGCATATTTGAGAGGACAGATAATAAGTTATACTTCCAAAATTAAGAAAGAATATATGGCCGAAGTAGAGCAATTGGAGAAAGAAATTACAAAATTAGAAAAAGAATCTCAAAGGTATGTAACGGAAGAGAAACGAAGACAACTTATCAATAAGAAGTTACAATATAATAAGTTACAATAAGAAGTTACAATATAATACATTACAGACATACCGAACAGAAAAAGCAATTATGAGAACTAAACAAAGTACTATGAGTTAGGAGAGAGATCACATAAGGTCCTTGCTTGGCAGTTGAAAGCCGAACAGTCTTCGAGAACGATTAACGCTATTAGAATAAATACAAATAAAATTACTTATAAACCTTTAGAAATTAATGAAACCTTTTTTTTTTAAAATTCTGAATTATACGTCAGAATCACAAAAAGATACTAATGAGATAGATTTTTTTAGCACAAATAAACCTTCCTAAATTAAATTTAGAAGAACAGATGGGATTAGATATGCCTTTTTCATTAAAATAGGTCAAAGAAGTGTTAATATCACTACAGAGTAATAAATCCCCAGGAGAAGATGGGTTCCCGCCAGAATTTTATAAAAAATTTAAATAATTATTAATTCCTCCTTTTATGGAGGTAATACAGCAGGCGGAAAGAACACATAACCTCCCAGAGTCTTTTACGACAGCGATTTTAACAGTAATACCAAAAAAAGATAGGGATCCTTTAAAACCAACATCATATAGACCTATATCTTTGCTGAATACAGATTATAAAATAGTAGCAAAAATTTTATCTAATAGATTGTCTAAGTATTTACCAAAATTAGTACATATGGATCAAACTGGATTTATTAAAAATAGACATTCTGCAGATAATGTAACTAGGTTACTTAGTATAATGCATTTGGCACAAAAGTGGAATGAAATAAGTGTAGCAGTAGCTCTGGATGCAGAAAAAGCATTTGATAGGTTAGAGTGGGATTTTTTATATAAAGTATTGGAAAAATATGGGTTAGGAACAACTTTTATAAACTGGATTAAAACTCTAAATGTGAATCCCAAAGCTAAGGTAGCGACAAATGGCCAAATTTCAACACCGTTTCAATTAAAAAGGTCAACTAGACAAGGATGCCCATTATCACCTGCTTTATTTGTCCTGGCGATAGAACCGTTAGCTGAACTAATTAGAACTGACCCAGATATTAAGGGTTTTAAAGTCAATCAGGAAGAATTTAAGATTAATTTATTTGCAGATGAGGTTTTGATACACTTAACAAAACCATTAGATTCGTTGCGCAAACTATCTTTTAGATTAGAAGAATATGGAAGAATATCAGGTTATAAAATAAATTGGGATAAAAGTGAAATTTTACCCCTTACTAAAGGAGATTACACTCAATGTCGATTACTAACCCAATTTAGATGGCCATTAATTGGTATAAAGTATTTAGGGATAAGAATTGATAATGATATGAAGAATTTATATAAATTAAATTATTTATTATTACTAAGAAAAATAAAAGAGGACCTTGATAAATGGATGACATTACCAATAACATTAATAGGAAGAGTTAATGCCGTTAAAATGAATATATTTCCGAAATTACAATATTTATTCCAAACATTACCAATACAAGTACCACAGAAGTTTTTTCAAGAGTTAAATAAATATGTGCGGAAATTTCTTTGGAAAGGTAAAATGTCAAGAATATCGTTGGAAAAATTGACATGGAAGTTTGATTCAGGAGGATTACAACTTCCGAACTTTAAGAATTATTATAAAGCAAACCAACTGAGGTTTATTGCATCTCTTTTTGAAGAAAAAAACCCGGCATGGATAAGAATAGAACTAGATAAAATAGGAGAAAATATACCAGAAGACTTTATATATAAATGGGAACCTAAATTGATACGGGGACTGAAAGAATCTCCATTATTAAAACACTTGATCGGATTATGGAATAAGGTAAATTTTGAGGATGAAACAAAAAAATCTTTATTAGGAAAGACAACTTTGATTCAGAATAGATTGATACCTTTTACAATGGATAACCAGCTTCTATATAGGTGGCATCAAAAAGGGATTAGATATATAGGTGATTGCTTTGAAAAAGGTATATTGATGTCATTTGAACAATTGAAAAATAAATATCATATATCAAATAATTCCCTTTTCTGTTACTTTCAATTAAGAGCTTATTTAAAAGATAAATTGGGTCAAACAATGTTATTGCCGAAATCTAAGGAAATTGAAAACCTAATTCAAAAAGGACAAATCATTTTTTTTACTTCTATTATATATAATCTAATTCAAAAAAGGCTCCTAAACAAGGAATTCATATATCAAGGCGAAAATGGGAAACGGATTTGAATATTAATATTGATGGAACAAATTGGTCAAAACTATGCCTTGACAGTATGAAAAATACAATAAATGTTCGGTTTAGACTAGTACAATATAACTTTCTGCATCAATTATATATCACACCACAAAAATTAAAGAGAATAAACTCAAGTTTATCTGACCAATGTTTTCGGTGCAATCAAGAAATTGGTACTTTGTTTCATTCTACTTGGTCCTGTTCAAAAATACAACCTTTTTGGACAAACTTAAGAAGCTTTTTAGAACAGATTATCGGAATACAACTTCCATACAACCCAAGATTTTTGTTATTGGGTGATGTTGAAGGAATAAGACCACAACTTAAAATGAATAAATATCAGAAAGAATTTATAAAAATTGCATTAGCAGTAGCCAAAAAAACTATCGCAGTTACTTGGAAATCTGATTCCTATTTAAGTATGGACCTTTGGAATAATGAAATTTCTAACTGTATCCCACTTGAAAAAATTACTTATAATTTAAAGAACAAATATGATACTTTTTTAAATATCTGGCGTCCTTATCTACAAAAGAGGGGCCTATATATATAGAAGAATTGTTCATATTTACAATGGTTCTTTTGGGAGAGATGTATATACATATACAGTTTATTCTGTTTGGAATTCCATGGGGCGTGTGCAGGACCACCAACAACCAGGCAGTCTTTAATCTTTTTTTCTTTTCTTTCTTTTTCTTATTTGGGGTTAACATTTGAGAGGTTTTGCAAAATTATTGCAATTAATTTAATGCATATAACATCCATGGGGGGTCGCTAGATGACTTTAATGCAAGGCCATCACTGCATTTAACATTGCAGTAGCCTGCAAAGTTATCCTAATACGATGCATTAGTCACGTTTAACATTTGAGAGGTTTTGCAGGATTATTATTGCATTTCACATCGCAGGGTGTTGCAATATTTCTTTAATGCAAGGCGATCACTGCATTTAACATTGCAGCAGCCTGAAAAGTCATCCTAATGCGATGCCGGGGGTAGTAAATACAATAATAATACTATAGTAATAATAATTTATATTATTAATAATAATAAGAATTAATCAAAGATTGATTGATTGATCGATCGGTGGGTGGGTGGATGGATGTCAGGGGGAACCGTACACCAATAAAGATTTTAATGGTACCATGCATTGGTTGCATTGAACATTTGAGAGATTTTGCATGATTATTACAATGATTTTAATGCGTTTAATACCCCAGAACAGCTGAAATTTTGCTTTAATGCAAGGCCTGCGCTGCATTTAACATTGCAGGAGCCTGCAAAGTTGTTTTAATGCATTGCATTAATTGCATTTAACATTTGAGAGGTTTTGCAAAATTATTGCAATTAATTTTATTGCATTTAACATCCCAGGGGGTTGCAATATTGCTTTAATGCAACGCCAGCGCTGCATTTAACAATGCAGCAGCCTGCAAAGTTATCCTAATACGATGCTTTAGTCGCATTTAACATTTGAGAGGTTTTGCAGGATTATTATTGCATTTCACATCGCAGGGTGTTGCAATATTTCTTTAATGCAAGGCGATCACTGCATTTAACATTGCAGCAGCCAGAAAAGTCATCCTAATGCGATGCATTTGTTGCATTTAACATTTGAGAGGTTTTGCAAAATTATTGCAATTAATTTAATGCATATAACATCCATGGGGGGTCGCAAGATGACTTTAATGCAAGGCCATCACTGCATTTAACATTGCAGTAGCCTGCAAAGTTATCCTAATACGATGCATTAGTCACGTTTAACATTTGAGAGGTTTTGCAGGATTATTATTGCATTTCACATCGCAGGGTGTTGCAATATTTCTTTAATGCAAGGCGATCACTGCATTTAACATTGCAGCAGCCTGAAAAGTCATCCTAATGCGATGCCGGGGGTTGTAAATACAATAATAATACTATAGTAATAATAATTTATATTATTAATAATAATAAGAATTAATCAAAGATTGATTGATCGATCGGTGGGTGGGTGGATGGATGTCAGGGGGAACCGTACACCAATAAAGATTTTAATGGTACCATGCATTAGTTGCATTGAACATTTGAGAGATTTTGCATGATTATTACAATGATTTTAATGTGTTTAATACCCCAGAACAGCTGCAATTTTGCTTTAATGCAAGGCCTGCGCTGCATTTAACATTGCAGGAGCCTGCAAAGTTGTTCTAATGCGTTGCATTAATTGCATTTAACATTTGAGAGGTTTTGCAAAATTATTGCAATTAATTTTATTGCATTTAACATCCCAGGGGGTTGCAATATTGCTTTAATGCAACGCCAGCGCTGCATTTAACAATGCAGCAGCCTGCAAAGTTATCCTAATACGATGCTTTAGTCGCATTTAACATTTGAGAGGTTTTGCAGGATTATTATTGCATTTCACATCGCAGGGTGTTGCAATATTTCTTTAATGCAAGGCGATCACTGCATTTAACATTGCAGCAGCCAGAAAAGTCATCCTAATGCGATGCATTTGTTGCATTTAACATTTGAGAGGTTTTGCAAAATTATTGCAATTAATTTAATGCATATAACATCCATGGGGGGTCGCAAGATGACTTTAATGCAAGGCCATCACTGCATTTAACATTGCAGTAGCCTGCAAAGTTATCCTAATACGATGCATTAGTCACGTTTAACATTTGAGAGGTTTTGCAGGATTATTATTGCATTTCACATCGCAGGGTGTTGCAATATTTCTTTAATGCAAGGCGATCACTGCATTTAACATTGCAGCAGCCTGAAAAGTCATCCTAATGCGATGCCGGGGGTTGTAAATACAATAATAATACTATAGTAATAATAATTTATATTATTAATAATAATAAGAATTAATCAAAGATTGATTGATCGATCGGTGGGTGGGTGGATGGATGTCAGGGGGAACCGTACACCAATAAAGATTTTAATGGTACCATGCATTAGTTGCATTGAACATTTGAGAGATTTTGCATGATTATTACAATGATTTTAATGTGTTTAATACCCCAGAACAGCTGCAATTTTGCTTTAATGCAAGGCCTGCGCTGCATTTAACATTGCAGGAGCCTGCAAAGTTGTTCTAATGCGTTGCATTAATTGCATTTAACATTTGAGAGGTTTTGCAAAATGATTGCAATTAATTTTATTGCTTTTAACATCCCAAGGGGTTGCAATATTGCTTTAATGCAAGGCCAGCGCTGCATTTAACAATGCAGCAGCCTGCAAAGTTATCCTAATAGGATGCATTAGTCGCATTTAACATTTCAGAGGTTTTGCAGGATTATTATTGCATTTCACATCGCAGGGTGTTGCAATATTTCTTTAATGCAAGGCGATCACTGCATTTAACATTGCAGCAGCCTGAAAAGTCGTCCTAATGCGATGCATTTGTTGCATTTAACATTTGAGAGGTTTTGCAAAATTATTGCAATTAATTTAATGCATATAACATCCATTGGGGGTCGCTAGATGACTTTAATGCAAGGCCATCGCTGCATTTAACATTGCAGTAGCCTGCAAAGTTATCCTAATACGATGCATTAGTCACGTTTAACATTTGAGAGGTTTTGCAGGATTATTATTGCATTTCACATCGCAGGGTGTTGCAATATTTCTTTAATGCAAGGCGATCACTGCATTTAACATTGCAGCAGCCTGAAAAGTCATCCTAATGCGATGCCGGGGGTTGTAAATACAATAATAATACTATAGTAATAATAATTTATATTATTAATAATAATAAGAATTAATCAAAGATTGATTGATCGATCGGTGGGTGGGTGGATGGATGTCAGGGGGAACCGTACACCAATAAAGATTTTAATGGTACCATGCATTAGTTGCATTGAACATTTGAGAGATTTTGCATGATTATTACAATGATTTTAATGTGTTTAATACCCCAGAACAGCTGCAATTTTGCTTTAATGCAAGGCCTGCGCTGCATTTAACATTGCAGGAGCCTGCAAAGTTGTTCTAATGCGTTGCATTAATTGCATTTAACATTTGAGAGGTTTTGCAAAATTATTGCAATTAATTTTATTGCATTTAACATCCCAGGGGTTGCAATATTGCTTTAATGCAACGCCAGCACTGCATTTAACAATGCAGCAGCCTGCAAAGTTATCCTAATACGATGCTTTAGTCGCATTTAACATTTGAGAGGTTTTGCAGGATTATTATTGCATTTCACATCGCAGGGTGTTGCAATATTTCTTTAATGCAAGGCGATCACTGCATTTAACATTGCAGCAGCCAGAAAAGTCATCCTAATGCGATGCATTTGTTGCATTTAACATTTGATAGGTTTTGCAAAAATATTGCAATTAATTTAATGCATATCACATCCATGGGGGGTCGCTAGATGACTTTAATGCAAGGCCATCACTGCATTTAACATTGCAGTAGCCTGCAAAGTTATCCTAATACGATGCATTAGTCACGTTTAACATTTGAGAGGTTTTGCAGGATTATTATTGCATTTCACATCGCAGGGTGTTGCAATATTTCTTTAATGCAAGGCGATCACTGCATTTAACATTGCAGCAGCCAGAAAAGTCATCCTAATGGGATGCATTTGTTGCATTTAACATTTGAGAGGTTTTGCAAAATTATTGCAATTAATTTAATGCATATAACATCCATGGGGGGTCGCAAGATGACTTTAATGCAAGGCCATCACTGCATTTAACATTTCAGTAGCCTGCAAAGTTATCCTAATACGATGCATTAGTCACGTTTAACATTTGAGAGGTTTTGCAGGATTATTATTGCATTTCACATCGCAGGGTGTTGCAATATTTCTTTAATGCAAGGCGATCACTGCATTTAACATTGCAGCAGCCTGAAAAGTCATCCTAATGCGATGCCGGTGGTAGTAAATACAATAATAATACTATAGTAATAATAATTTATATTATTAATAATAATAAGAATTAATCAAAGATTGATTGATTGATCGATCGGTGGGTGGGTGGATGGATGTCAGGGGGAACCGTACACCAATAAAGATTTTAATGGTACCATGCATTAGTTGCATTGAACATTTGAGAGATTTTGCATGATTATTACAATGATTTTAATGCGTTTAATACCCCAGAACAGCTGCAATTTTGCGTTAATGCAAGGCCTGCGCTGCATTTAACATTGCAGGAGCCTGCAAAGTTGTTCTAATGCGTTGCATTAATTGCATTTAACATTTGAGAGGTTTTGCAAAATTATTGCAATTAATTTTATTGCATTTAACATCCCAGGAGGTTGCAATATTGCTTTAATGCAACGCCAGCGCTGCATTTAACAATGCAGCAGCCTGCAAAGTTATCCTAATACGATGCTTTAGTCGCATTTAACATTTGAGAGGTTTTGCAGGATTATTATTGCATTTCACATCGCAGGGTGTTGCAATATTTCTTTAATGCAAGGCGATCACTGCATTTAACATTGCAGCAGCCAGAAAAGTCATCCTAATGCGATGCATTTGTTGCATTTAACATTTGAGAGGTTTTGCAAAATTATTGCAATTAATTTTATTGCATTTAACACCCAGTGGGGGTCGCTAGATGACTTTAATGCAAGGCCATCACTGCATTTAACATTGCAGCAGCCTGCAAAGTTATCCTAATACGATGCATTATTCGCATTTAACATTTGAGAGGTTTTGCAGGATTATTATTGCATTTCACATCGCAGGGTGTTGCAATATTTCTTTAATGCAAGGCGATCACTGCATTTAACATTGCAGCAGCCTGAAAAGTCGTCCTAATGCGATGCATTTGTTGCATTTAACATTTGAGAGGTTTTGCAAAATTATTGCAATTAATTTAATGCATATAACATCCATTGGGGGTCGCTAGATGACTTTAATGCAAGGCCATCGCTGCATTTAACATTGCAGTAGCCTGCAAAGTTATCCTAATACGATGCATTAGTCACGTTTAACATTTGAGAGGTTTTGCAGGATTATTATTGCATTTCACATCGCAGGGTGTTGCAATATTTCTTTAATGCAAGGCGATCACTGCATTTAACATTGCAGCAGCCTGAAAAGTCATCCTAATGCGATGCCGGGGGTAGTAAATACAATAATAATACTATAGTAATAATAATTTATATTATTAATAATAAGAATAAATCAAAGATTGATTGATTGATCGATCGGTGGGTGGGTGGGTGGGTGGGTGGATGTCAGGAGGAACCGTACACCAATAAAGATTTTTTCACAGACAGCACTTGTTTATAACGCGCGCGCACACACACGCACGACACCTGTTTATTCTTTATCCCTGTTCCGTATAAATATGTATGTATGTACGGGGTTAATCAATATCTGTTATGGGCTGAGTGTAAGACAAGTGTTTGGGCCCTTCAGGATGGCGCGGGTGGCAGGCAGGCAGGCAGGCAGATAAAACATGGCCATCGCAAGCTTGGTCACAACTGCTGGAGTGTCGGAGTGTCTACTAGACTGGGGTAAGTCAGTCAGCTCACACACACACACACACGCACACAATTAGGGTGACGTCTGTTTTTTATTGCTGGGGGAGAGAGAGAGAGGGGGGGAGAGATAGAGCTGGGGGAGAGAGAGAGGGGGGGAGAGAGCTGGGGGAGAGGGAGAGGGGGGGAGACCCAAACACAAACACAAACACAGACCCAAACACAAACCCAAACACAGACCCAAACACAAACCCAAACACAAACCCAAACACAGACTCAAACACAGACCCAAACACAGACCCAAACACAGACCCACACACACACCCACACACACACCCACACACCCACACACACACCCACACACACACCCACACACACACAGACACACACAGACCCACACACATCAGACACACTTCCCAGAAGCACTTCCACATGCCGGATAGTCTCCTCCCTGCCCTGGAGGTTCCGCTACGTGCCGGGGGTAGTAAATACAATAATAATACTATAGTAATAATAATTTATATTATTAATAATAATAAGAATTAATCAAAGATTGATTGATCGATCGGTGGGTGGGTAGATGGATGTCAGGAAGAACCGTACACCAATAAAGATTTTAATGGTACGATGCATTAGTTGGATTGAACATTTGAGAGATTTTGCATGATTATTACAATGATTTTAATGCGTTTAATACCCCAGAACAGCTGCAATTTTGCTTTAATGCAAGGCCTGCGCTGCATTTAACATTGCAGGAGCCTGCAAAGTTGTTCTAATGCGTTGCATCAATTGCATTTAACATTTGAGAGGTTTTGCAAAATGATTGCAATTAATTTTATTGCATTTAACATCCCAGGGGGTTGCAATATTGCTTTAATGCAAGGCCAGCGCTGCATTTAACATTGCAGAAGCCTGAAAAGTCATCCTAATGCGATGCCGGGGGTAGTAAATACAATAATAATACTATAGTAATAATAATTTATATTATTAATAATAATAAGAATTAATCAAAGATTGATTGATCGATCGGTGGGTGGGTAGATGGATGTCAGGAAGAACCGTACACCAATAAAGATTTTAATGGTACGATGCATTAGTTGGATTGAACATTTGAGAGATTTTGCATGATTATTACAATGATTTTAATGCGTTTAATACCCCAGAACAGCTGCAATTTTGCTTTAATGCAAGGCCTGCGCTGCATTTAACATTGCAGGAGCCTGCAAAGTTGTTCTAATGCGTTGCATCAATTGCATTTAACATTTGAGAGGTTTTGCAAAATTATTGCAATTAATTTAATGCATATAACATCCATTGGGGGTCGCTAGATGACTTTAATGCAAGGCCATCGCTGCATTTAACATTGCAGTAGCCTGCAAAGTTATCCTAATACGATGCATTAGTCCCGTTTAACATTTGAGAGGTTTTGCAGGATTATTATTGCATTTCACATCGCAGGGTGTTGCAATATTTCTTTAATGCAAGGCGATCACTGCATTTAACATTGCAGCAGCCTGAAAAGTCATCCTAATGCGATGCCGGGGGTAGTAAATACAATAATAATACTATAGTAATAATAATTTATATTATTAATAATAAGAATAAATCAAAGATTGATTGATTGATCGATCGGTGGGTGGGTGGGTGGGTGGGTGGATGTCAGGAGGAACCGTACACCAATAAAGATTTTTTCACAGACAGCACTTGTTTATAACGCGCGCGCACACACACGCACGACACCTGTTTATTCTTTATCCCTGTTCCGTATAAGTATGTATGTATGTACGGGGTTAATCAATATCTGTTATGGGCTGAGTGTAAGACAAGTGTTTGGGCCCTTCAGGTTGGCGCGGGTGGCAGGCAGGCAGGCAGGCAGGCAGATAAAAGATGGCCATCGCAAGCTTGGTCACAACTGCTGGAGTGTCGGAGTGTCTACTAGACTGGGGTAAGTCAGTCAGCTCACACACACACACACACACACATGCACACAATTAGGGTGACGTCTGTTTTTTATTGCTGGGGGAGAGAGAGAGAGGGGGGAGAGATAGAGCTGGGGGAGAGAGAGAGGGGGGGAGAGAGCTGGGGGAGAGGGAGAGGGGGGGAGAGAGCTGGGGGAGAGGGAGAGGGGGGGAGACCCAAACACAAACACAAACACAGACCCAAACACAAACCCAAACACAGACCCAAACACAAACCCAAACACAAACCCAAACACAGACTCAAACACAGACCCAAACACAGACCCAAACACAGACCCACACACACACCCACACACACACCCACACACCCACACACACACCCACACACACACACACCCACACACACACCCACACACACACAGACACACACAGACCCACACACATCAGACACACTTCCCAGAAGCACTTCCACATGCCGGATAGTCTCCTCCCTGCCCTGGAGGTTCCGCTACGTGCCGGGGGTAGTAAATACAATAATAATACTATAGTAATAATAATTTATATTATTAATAATAATAAGAATTAATCAAAGATTGATTGATTGATCGATCGGTGGGTGGGTAGATGGATGTCAGGAAGAACCGTACACCAATAAAGATTTTAATGGTACGATGCATTAGTTGGATTGAACATTTGAGAGATTTTGCATGATTATTACAATGATTTTAATGCGTTTAATACCCCAGAACAGCTGCAATTTTGCTTTAATGCAAGGCCTGCGCTGCATTTAACATTGCAGGAGCCTGCAAAGTTGTTCTAATGTGTTGCATTAATTGCATTTAACATTTGAGAGGTTTTGCAAAATGATTGCAATTAATTTTATTGCATTTAACATCCCAGGGGGTTGCAATATTGCTTTAATGCAAGGCCAGCGCTGCATTTAACATTGCAGCAGCCTGAAAAGTCATCCTACTGCGATGCATTTGTTGCATTTAACATTTGAGAGGTTTTGCAAAATGATTGCAATTAATTTTATTGCATTTAACACCCAGTGGGGGTCGCTAGATGACTTTAATGCAAGGCCATCACTGCATTTAACATTGCAGCAGCCTGCAAAGTTATCCTAATACGATGCATTAGTCGCATTTAACATTTGAGAGGTTTTGCAGGATTATTATTGCATTTCACATCGCAGGGTGTTGCAATATTTCTTTAATGCAAGGAGATCACTGCATTTAACATTGCAGCAGCCTGAAAAGTCGTCCTAATGCGATGCATTTGTTGCATTTAACATTTGAGAGGTTTTGCAAAATTATTGCAATTAATTTAATGCATATAACATCCATTGGGGGTCGCTAGATGACTTTAATGCAAGGCCATCGCTGCATTTAACATTGCAGTAGCCTGCAAAGTTATCCTAATACGATGCATTAGTCACGTTTAACATTTGAGAGGTTTTGCAGGATTATTATTGCATTTCACATCGCAGGGTGTTGCAATATTTCTTTAATGCAAGGCGATCACTGCATTTAACATTGCAGCAGCCTGAAAAGTCATCCTAATGCGATGCCGGGGGTAGTAAATACAATAATAATACTATAGTAATAATAATTTATATTATTAATAATAAGAATAAATCAAAGATTGATTGATTGATCGATCGGTGGGTGGGTGGGTGGGTGGGTGGATGTCAGGAGGAACCGTACACCAATAAAGATTTTTTCACAGACAGCACTTGTTTATAACGCGCGCGCACACACACGCACGACACCTGTTTATTCTTTATCCCTGTTCCGTATAAGTATGTATGTATGTACGGGGTTAATCAATATCTGTTATGGGCTGAGTGTAAGACAAGTGTTTGGGCCCTTCAGGTTGGCGCGGGTGGCAGGCAGGCAGGCAGGCAGATAAAAGATGGCCATCGCAAGCTTGGTCACAACTGCTGGAGTGTCGGAGTGTCTACTAGACTGGGGTAAGTCAGTCAGCTCACACACACACACACACACACACACGCACACAATTAGGGTGACGTCTGTTTTTTATTGCTGGGGGAGAGAGAGAGAGAGGGGGGGAGAGATAGAGCTGGGGGAGAGAGAGAGGGGGGGAGAGAGCTGGGGGAGAGCGAGAGGGGGGGAGACCCAAACACAAACACAAACACAGACCCAAACACAAACCCAAACACAGACCCAAACACAAACCCAAACACAAACCCAAACACAGACTCAAACACAGACCCAAACACAGACCCAAACACAGACCCACACACACACCCACACACACACCCACACACCCACACACACACCCACACACACACACACCCACACACACACCCACACACACACAGACACACACAGACCCACACACATCAGACACACTTCCCAGAAGCACTTCCACATGCCGGATAGTCTCCTCCCTGCCCTGGAGGTTCCGCTACGTGCCGGGGGTAGTAAATACAATAATAATACTATAGTAATAATAATTTATATTATTAATAATAATAAGAATTAATCAAAGATTGATTGATTGATCGATCGGTGGGTGGGTAGATGGATGTCAGGAAGAACCGTACACCAATAAATATTTTAATGGTACGATGCATTAGTTGGATTGAACATTTGAGAGATTTTGCATGATTATTACAATGATTTTAATGCGTTTAATACCCCAGAACAGCTGCAATTTTGCTTTAATGCAAGGCCTGCGCTGCATTTAACATTGCAGGAGCCTGCAAAGTTGTTCTAATGCGTTGCATTAATTGCATTTAACATTTGAGAGGTTTTGCAAAATGATTGCAATTAATTTTATTGCATTTAACATCCCAGGGGGTTGCAATATTGCTTTAATGCAAGGCCAGCGCTGCATTTAACATTGCAGCAGCCTGAAAAGTCATCCTAATGCGATGCATTTGTTGCATTTAACATTTGAGAGGTTTTGCAAAATGATTGCAATTAATTTTATTGCATTTAACACCCAGTGGGGGTCGCTAGATGACTTTAATGCAAGGCCATCACTGCATTTAACATTGCAGCAGCCTGCAAAGTTATCCTAATACGATGCATTAGTCGCATTTAACATTTGAGAGGTTTTGCAGGATTATTATTGCATTTCACATCGCAGGGTGTTGCAATATTTCTTTAATGCAAGGCGATCACTGCATTTAACATTGCAGCAGCCTGAAAAGTCGTCCTAATGCGATGCATTTGTTGCATTTAACATTTGAGAGGTTTTGCAAAATTATTGCAATTAATTTAATGCATATAACATCCATTGGGGGTCGCTAGATGACTTTAATGCAAGGCCATCGCTGCATTTAACATTGCAGTAGCCTGCAAAGTTATCCTAATACGATGCATTAGTCCCGTTTAACATTTGAAAGGTTTTGCAGGATTATTATTGCATTTCACATCGCAGGGTGTTGCAATATTTCTTTAATGCAAGGCGATCACTGCATTTAACATTGCAGCAGCCTGAAAAGTCATCCTAATGCGATGCCGGGGGTAGTAAATACAATAATAATACTATAGTAATAATAATTTATATTATTAATAATAAGAATAAATCAAAGATTGATTGATTGATCGATCGGTGGGTGGGTGGATGGATGTCAGGAATTTGAGGGATTTTGCATGATTATTACAATGATTTTAATGCGTTTAATACCCCAGAACAGCTGCAATTTTGCTTTAATGCAAAGCCTGCGCTGCATTTAACATTGCAGGAGCCTAATTGCATTTAACATTTGAGAGGATTTGCACAATTATTGCAATTAATTTTGCAAAACCTCTCAAATGTTAAATGCAACAAATGCATCGCATTAGGACGACTTTTCAGGCTGCTGCAATGTTAAATGCAGTGATCGCCTTGCATTAAAGAAATATTGCAACACCCTGCGATGTGAAATGCAATAATAATCCTGCAAAACCTCTCAAATGTTAAATGCGACTAATGCATCGTATTAGGATAACTTTGCAGGCTGCTGCATTGTTAAATGCAGCGCTGGCGTTGCATTAAAGCAATATTGCAACCCCTGGGATGTTAAATGCAATAAAATTAATTGCAATAATTTTGCAAATCCTCTCAAATGTTAAATGCAATTAGGCTCCTGCAATGTTAAATGCAGCGCAGGCCTTGCATTAAAGCAAAATTGCAGCTGTTCTGGGATATTAAACGCATTAAAATCATTGTAATAATCATGCAAAATCCCTCAAATTCCTGACATCCATCCACCCACCCACCGATCGATCAATCAATCAATCTTTGATTTATTCTTATTATTAATAATATAAATTATTATTACTATAGTATTATTATTGTATTTACTACCCCCGGCATCGCATTAGGATGACTTTTCAGGCCGCTGCAATGTTAAATGCAGTGATCGCCTTGCATTAAAGAATTATTGCAACACCCTGCGATGTGAAATGCAATAATAATCCTGCAAAACCTCTCAAATGTTAAACGTGACTAATGCATCGTATTAGGATAACTTTGCAGGCTACTGCAATGTTAAATGCAGTGATGGCCTTGCATTAAAGTCATCTAGCGACCCCCAATGGATGTTATATGCATTAAATTAATTGCAATAATTTTGCAAAACCTCTCAAATGTTAAATGCAACAAATGCATCGCATTAGGATGACTTTTCAGGCTGCTGCAATGTTACATGCAGTGATCGCCTTGCATTAAAGAAATATTGCAACACCCTGCGATGTGAAATGCAATAATAATCCTGCAAAACCTCTCAAATGTTAAACGTGACTAATGCATCATATTAGGATAACTTTGCAGGCTACTGCAATGTTAAATGCAGTGATGGCCTTGCATTAAAGTCATCTAGCGACCCCCAATGGATGTTATATGCATTAAATTAATTGCAATAATTTTGCAAAACCTCTCAAATGTTAAATGCAACAAATGCATCGCATTAGGATGACTTTTCAGGCTGCTGCAATGTTAAATGCAGTGATCGCCTTGCATTAAAGAAATATTGCAACACCCTGCGATGTGAAATGCAATAATAATCCTGCAAAACCTCTCAAATGTTAAACGGGACTAATGCATCGTATTAGGATAACTTTGCAGGCTGCTGCAATGTTAAATGCAGTGATGGCCTTGCATTAAAGTCATCTAGCGACCCACAGTGGGTGTTAAATGCATTAAATTAATTGCAATAATTTTGCAAAACCTCTCAAATGTTAAATGCAACAAATGCATTGCATTAGGATGACATTTCAGGCTGCTGCAATGTTAAATGCAGTGATCGCCTTGCATTAAAGAAATATTGCAACACCCTGCGATGTGAAATGCAATAATAATAATCCTGCAAAACCTCTCAAATGTTAAATGCGACTAATGCATCGTATTAGGATAACTTTGCAGGCTGCTGCATTGTTAAATGCAGCGCTGGCGTTGCATTAAAGCAATATTGCAACCCCCTGGGATGTTAAATGCAATAAAATTAATTGCAATAATTTTGCAAATCCTCTCAAATGTTAAATGCAATTAGGCTCCTGCAATGTTAAATGCAGCGCAGGCCTTGCATTAAAGCAAAATTGCAGCTGTTCTGGGGTATTAAACGCATTAAATTCATTGTAATAATCATGCAAAATCTCTCAAATTCCTGACATCCATCCACCCACCCACCCACCGATCGATCAATCAATCAATCTTTGATTTATTCTTATTATTAATAATATAAATTATTATTACTATAGTATTATTATTGTATTTACTACCCCCGGCATCGCATTAGGATGACTTTTCAGGCTGCTGCAATGTTAAATGCAGTGATCGCCTTGCATTAAAGAAATATTGCAACACCCTGCGATGTGAAATGCAATAATAATCCTGCAACACCTCTCAAATGTTAAACGTGACTAATGCATCGTATTAGGATAACTTTGCAGGCTACTGCAATGTTAAATGCAGTGATGGCCTTGCATTAAAGTCATCTAGCGACCCCCAATGGATGTTATATGCATTAAATTAATTGCAATAATTTTGCAAAACCTCTCAAATGTTAAATGCAACAAATGCATCGCATTAGGATGATTTTTCAGGCTGCTGCAATGTTAAATGCAGTGATCGCCTTGCATTAAAGAAATATTGCAACACCCTGCGATGTGAAATGCAATAATAATCCTGCAAAACCTCTCAAATGTTAAACGTGACTAATGCATCATATTAGGATAACTTTGCAGGCTACTGCAATGTTAAATGCAGTGATGGCCTTGCATTAAAGTCATCTAGCGACCCCCAATGGATGTTATATGCATTCAATTAATTGCAATAATTTTGCAAAACCTCCCAAATGTTAAATGCAACAAATGCATCGCATTAGGATGACTTTTCAGGCTGCTGCAATGTTAAATGCAGTGATCGCCTTGCATTAAAGAAATATTGCAACACCCTGCGATGTGAAATGCAATAATAATCCTGCAAAACCTCTCAAATGTTAAACGGGACTAATGCATCATATTAGTATAACTTTGCAGGCTGCTGCAATGTTAAATGCAGTGATGGCCTTACATTAAAGTCATCTAGCGACCCACAGTGGGTGTTAAATGCATTAAATTAATTGCAATAATTTTGCAAAACCTCTCAAATGTTAAATGCAACAAATGCATCACATTAGGATGACTTTTCAGGCTGCTGCAATGTTAAATGCAGTGATCGCCTTGCATTAAAGAAATATTGCAACACCCTGCGATGTGAAATGCAATAATAATAATCCTGCAAAACCTCTCAAATGTTAAATGCGATTAATGCATCGTATTAGGATAACTTTGCAGGCTGCTGCATTGTTAAATGCAGCGCTGGCGTTGCATTAAAGCAATATTGCAACCCCCTGGGATGTTAAATGCAATAAAATTAATTGCAATAATTTTGCAAATCCTCTCAAATGTTAAATGCAATTAGGCTCCTGCAATGTTAAATGCAGCGCAGGCCTTGCATTAAAGCAAAATTGCAGCTGTTCTGGGGTATTAAACGCATTAAAATCATTGTAATAATCATGCAAAATCTCTCAAATTCCTGACATCCATCCACCCACCCACCGATCAATCAATCAATCAATCTTTGATTTATTCTTATTATTAATAATATAAATTATTATTACTATAGTATTATTATTGTATTTACTACCCCCGGCATCGCATTAGGATGACTTTTCAGGCTGCTGCAATGTTAAATGCAGTGATCGCCTTGCATTAAAGAAATATTGCAACACCCTGCGATGTGAAATGCAATAATAATCCTGCAAAACCTCTCAAATGTTAAACGGGACTAATGCATCGTATTAGGATAACTTTGCAGGCTGCTGCAATGTTAAATGCAGTGATGGCCTTGCATTAAAGTCATCTAGCGACCCACAGTGGGTGTTAAATGCATTAAATTAATTGCAATAATTTTGCAAAACCTCTCAAATGTTAAATGCAACAAATGCATCGCATTAGGATGACTTTTCAGGCTGCTGCAATGTTAAATGCAGTGATCGCCTTGCATTAAAGAAATATTGCAACACCCTGCGATGTGAAATGCAATAATAATAATCCTGCAAAACCTCTCAAATGTTAAATGCGATTAATGCATCGTATTAGGATAACTTTGCAGGCTGCTGCATTGTTAAATGCAGCGCTGGCGTTGCATTAAAGCAATATTGCAACCCCCTGGGATGTTAAATGCAATAAAATTAATTGCAATAATTTTGCAAATCCTCTCAAATGTTAAATGCAATTAGGCTCCTGCAATGTTAAATGCAGCGCAGGCCTTGCATTAAAGCAAAATTGCAGCTGTTCTGGGGTATTAAACGCATTAAAATCATTGTAATAATCATGCAAAATCTCTCAAATTCCTGACATCCATCCACCCACCCACTGATCAATCAATCAATCAATCTTTGATTTATTCTTATTATTAATAATATAAATTATTATTACTATAGTATTATTATTGTATTTACTACCCCCGGCATCGCATTAGGATGACTTTTCAGGCTGCTGCAATGTTAAATGCAGTGATCGCCTTGCATTAAAGAAATATTGCAACACCCTGCGATGTGAAATGCAATAATAATCCTGCAAAACCTCTCAAATGTTAAACGGGACTAATGCATCGTATTAGGATAACTTTGCAGGCTGCTGCAATGTTAAATGCAGTGATGGCCTTGCATTAAAGTCATCTAGCGACCCACAGTGGGTGTTAAATGCATTAAATTAATTGCAATAATTTTGCAAAACCTCTCAAATGTTAAATGCAACAAATGCATCGCATTAGGATGACTTTTCAGGCTGCTGCAATGTTAAATGCAGTGATCGCCTTGCATTAAAGAAATATTGCAACACCCTGCGATGTGAAATGCAATAATAATAATCCTGCAAAACCTCTCAAATGTTAAATGCGACTAATGCATCGTATTAGGATAACTTTGCAGGCTGCTGCATTGTTAAATGCAGCGCTGGCGTTGCATTAAAGCAATATTGCAACCCCTGGGATGTTAAATGCAATAAAATTAATTGCAATAATTTTGCAAATCCTCTCAAATGTTAAATGCAATTAGGCTCCTGCAATGTTAAATGCAGCGCAGGCCTTGCATTAAAGCAAAATTGCAGCTGTTCTGGGATATTAAACGCATTAAAATCATTGTAATAATCATGCAAAATCCCTCAAATTCCTGACATCCATCCACCCACCCACCGATCGATCAATCAATCAATCTTTGATTTATTCTTATTATTAATAATATAAATTATTATTACTATAGTATTATTATTGTATTTACTACCCCCGGCATCGCATTAGGATGACTTTTCAGGCCGCTGCAATGTTAAATGCAGTGATCGCCTTGCATTAAAGAAATATTGCAACACCCTGCGATGTGAAATGCAATAATAATCCTGCAAAACCTCTCAAATGTTAAACGTGACTAATGCATCGTATTAGGATAACTTTGCAGGCTACTGCAATGTTAAATGCAGTGATGGCCTTGCATTAAAGTCATCTAGCGACCCCCAATGGATGTTATATGCATTAAATTAATTGCAATAATTTTGCAAAACCTCTCAAATGTTAAATGCAACAAATGCATCGCATTAGGATGACTTTTCAGGCTGCTGCAATGTTACATGCAGTGATCGCCTTGCATTAAAGAAATATTGCAACACCCTGCGATGTGAAATGCAATAATAATCCTGCAAAACCTCTCAAATGTTAAACGTGACTAATGCATCATATTAGGATAACTTTGCAGGCTACTGCAATGTTAAATGCAGTGATGGCCTTGCATTAAAGTCATCTAGCGACCCCCAATGGATGTTATATGCATTAAATTAATTGCAATAATTTTGCAAAACCTCTCAAATGTTAAATGCAACAAATGCATCGCATTAGGATGACTTTTCAGGCTGCTGCAATGTTAAATGCAGTGATCGCCTTGCATTAAAGAAATATTGCAACACCCTGCGATGTGAAATGCAATAATAATCCTGCAAAACCTCTCAAATGTTAAACGGGACTAATGCATCGTATTAGGATAACTTTGCAGGCTGCTGCAATGTTAAATGCAGTGATGGCCTTGCATTAAAGTCATCTAGCGACCCACAGTGGGTGTTAAATGCATTAAATTAATTGCAATAATTTTGCAAAACCTCTCAAATGTTAAATGCAACAAATGCATCGCATTAGGATGACTTTTCAGGCTGCTGCAATGTTAAATGCAGTGATCGCCTTGCATTAAAGAAATATTGCAACACCCTGCGATGTGAAATGCAATATTAATAATCCTGCAAAACCTCTCAAATGTTAAATGCGACTAATGCATCGTATTAGGATAACTTTGCAGGCTGCTGCATTGTTAAATGCAGCGCTGGCGTTGCATTAAAGCAATATTGCAACCCCCTGGGATGTTAAATGCAATAAAATTAATTGCAATAATTTTGCAAATCCTCTCAAATGTTAAATGCAATTAGGCTCCTGCAATGTTAAATGCAGCGCAGGCCTTGCATTAAAGCAAAATTGCAGCTGTTCTGGGGTATTAAACGCATTAAAATCATTGTAATAATCATGCAAAATCTCTCAAATTCCTGACATCCATCCACCCACCCACCCACCGATCGATCAATCAATCAATCTTTGATTTATTCTTATTATTAATAATATAAATTATTATTACTATAGTATTATTATTGTATTTACTACCCCCGGCATCGCATTAGGATGACTTTTCAGGCTGCTGCAATGTTAAATGCAGTGATCGCCTTGCATTAAAGAAATATTGCAACACCCTGCGATGTGAAATGCAATAATAATCCTGCAACACCTCTCAAATGTTAAACGTGACTAATGCATCGTATTAGGATAACTTTGCAGGCTACTGCAATGTTAAATGCAGTGATGGCCTTGCATTAAAGTCATCTAGCGACCCCCAATGGATGTTATATGCATTAAATTAATTGCAATAATTTTGCAAAACCTCTCAAATGTTAAATGCAACAAATGCATCGCATTAGGATGATTTTTCAGGCTGCTGCAATGTTAAATGCAGTGATCGCCTTGCATTAAAGAAATATTGCAACACCCTGCGATGTGAAATGCAATAATAATCCTGCAAAACCTCTCAAATGTTAAACGTGACTAATGCATCATATTAGGATAACTTTGCAGGCTACTGCAATGTTAAATGCAGTGATGGCCTTGCATTAAAGTCATCTAGCGACCCCCAATGGATGTTATATGCATTCAATTAATTGCAATAATTTTGCAAAACCTCCCAAATGTTAAATGCAACAAATGCATCGCATTAGGATGACTTTTCAGGCTGCTGCAATGTTAAATGCAGTGATCGCCTTGCATTAAAGAAATATTGCAACACCCTGCGATGTGAAATGCAATAATAATCCTGCAAAACCTCTCAAATGTTAAACGGGACTAATGCATCATATTAGGATAACTTTGCAGGCTGCTGCAATGTTAAATGCAGTGATGGCCTTGCATTAAAGTCATCTAGCGACCCACAGTGGGTGTTAAATGCATTAAATTAATTGCAATAATTTTGCAAAACCTCTCAAATGTTAAATGCAACAAATGCATCGCATTAGGATGACTTTTCAGGCTGCTGCAATGTTAAATGCAGTGATCGCCTTGCATTAAAGAAATATTGCAACACCCTGCGATGTGAAATGCAATAATAATAATCCTGCAAAACCTCTCAAATGTTAAATGCGACTAATGCATCGTATTAGGATAACTTTGCAGGCTGCTGCATTGTTAAATGCAGCGCTGGCGTTGCATTAAAGCAATATTGCAACCCCTGGGATGTTAAATGCAATAAAATTAATTGCAATAATTTTGCAAATCCTCTCAAATGTTAAATGCAATTAGGCTCCTGCAATGTTAAATGCAGCGCAGGCCTTGCATTAAAGCAAAATTGCAGCTGTTCTGGGGTATTAAACGCATTAAAATCATTGTAATAATCATGCAAAATCTCTCAAATTCCAGACATCCATCCACCCACCCACCCACCCACCAATCGATCAATCAATCAATCTTTGATTTATTCTTATTATTAATAATATAAATTATTATTACTATAGTATTATTATTGTATTTACTACCCCCGGCATCGCATTAGGATGACTTTTCAGGCTGCTGCAATGTTAAATGCAGTGATCGCCTTGCATTAAAGAAATATTGCAACACCCTGCGATGTGAAATGCAATAATAATCCTGCAAAACCTCTCAAATGTTAAACGGGACTAATGCATCGTATTAGGATAACTTTGCAGGCTGCTGCAATGTTAAATGCAGTGATGGCCTTGCATTAAAGTCATCTAGCGACCCACAGTGGGTGTTAAATGCATTAAATTAATTGCAATAATTTTGCAAAACCTCTCAAATGTTAAATGCAACAAATGCATCGCATTAGGATGACTTTTCAGGCTGCTGCAATGTTAAATGCAGTGATCGCCTTGCATTAAAGAAATATTGCAACACCCTGCGATGTGAAATGCAATAATAATCCTGCAAAACCTCTCAAATGTTAAACGGGACTAATGCATCGTATTAGGATAACTTTGCAGGCTGCTGCAATGTTAAATGCAGTGATGGCCTTGCATTAAAGTCATCTAGCGACCCACAGTGGGTGTTAAATGCATTAAATTAATTGCAATAATTTTGCAAAACCTCTCAAATGTTAAATGCAACAAATGCATCGCATTAGGATGACTTTTCAGGCTGCTGCAATGTTAAATGCAGTGATCGCCTTGCATTAAAGAAATATTGCAACACCCTGCGATGTGAAATGCAATAATAATAATCCTGCAAAACCTCTCAAATGTTAAATGCGACTAATGCATCGTATTAGGATAACTTTGCAGGCTGCTGCATTGTTAAATGCAGCGCTGGCGTTGCATTAAAGCAATATTGCAACCCCCTGGGATGTTAAATGCAATAAAATTAATTGCAATAATTTTGCAAATCCTCTCAAATGTTAAATGCAATTAGGCTCCTGCAATGTTAAATGCAGCGCAGGCCTTGCATTAAAGCAAAATTGCAGCTGTTCTGGGGTATTAAACGCATTAAAATCATTGTAATAATCATGCAAAATCTCTCAAATTCCTGACATCCATCCACCCACCCACCCACCGATCGATCAATCAATCAATCTTTGATTTATTCTTATTATTAATAATATAAATTATTATTACTATAGTATTATTATTGTATTTACTACCCCCGGCATCGCATTAGGATGACTTTTCAGGCTGCTGCAATGTTAAATGCAGTGATCGCCTTGCATTAAAGAAATATTGCAACACCCTGCGATGTGAAATGCAATAATAATCCTGCAAAACCTCTCAAATGTTAAACGTAACTAATGCATCGTATTAGGATAACTTTGCAGGCTACTGCAATGTTAAATGCAGTGATGGCCTTGCATTAAAGTCATCTAGCGACCCCCAATGGATGTTATATGCATTAAATTAATTGCAATAATTTTGCAAAACCTCTCAAATGTTAAATGCAACAAATGCATCGCATTAGGATGACTTTTCAGGCTGCTGCAATGTTAAATGCAGTGATCGCCTTGCATTAAAGAAATATTGCAACACCCTGCGATGTGAAATGCAATAATAATCCTGCAAAACCTCTCAAATGTTAAACGTGACTAATGCATCGTATTAGGATAACTTTGCAGGCTACTGCAATGTTAAATGCAGTGATGGCCTTGCATTAAAGTCATCTAGCGACCCCCAATGGATGTTATATGCATTAAATTAATTGCAATAATTTTGCAAAACCTCTCAAATGTTAAATGCAACAAATGCATCGCATTAGGATGACTTTTCAGGCTGCTGCAATGTTAAATGCAGTGATCGCCTTGCCATAAGTGCCACAAATTGTGTCATTCCATCAGTATTACCAAACAGTGTGTCACAGCATTAGTACTACACCACAGTTTGTCATCACCATAGTACTACCGCTCAGTGTGTCACTCCATCGGTGAAACCACACAGTGTCTCACTGCATCAATACAACTCCATATTGTTACACTACATCGGTACTGCCCCACATCATGTCGCTCCAGTGCAACCCTAGAACGTGTCATTCCATCAGTACTCTCCGCAGTTTTGTCTTCCATCAGTACTCCCCAAAGTGTTTCACACCATCAGGACTACCTCAAATCTGCCATTCCATCCGCATTACCCCACGGTGTTCTGACCCATCGTTGCGACTCCATAGCGTGTAACTCCATCACTATTTCACCACAGTTTTTGATCGCAACAGTACTACCGCACAGCGTGTCAGTCCATCAGTATTACTGCGTCACTCCAACAGAATGTGCTATTACATCCGTGTTACTCCACATTGTGTCATTCCATCAATACACCCCCACAGTACGTCATTAAACCAGTACTACTCCACAGTGTTACGCTCCATCAGTACAACACTGGAGCATGTCACTCCATCAGTACTACCATACAATATGTTATTCCATCAGTACTACACCACAGTGATGCACTCACACGCACACGCACAAACAGACACACACACACACACACACAAATATCGGCACTCTTACATACTCTACCGCTCTCTCACACGCAGACCCGCATGCAAACGTGCACATTTTGGGATTGAGTGTATCCTTGGATGTTCGCGTCGAGCAGCGCAGCGCAGCGTGGCCGGGAGTGTTCCCGGTGACGGGGCCAATCCCTTCAGTCGGCCCGATCGGCCCGGTTCGCCCACCGCAGATGGCGATGGGAACCGCGCCTCGGGAGCGAGGTGGGAGCCGCGAGGAACCGCAGAGAGCGAGGTGGACCGTCGGAGAGCGAGGAAGGCCGCCGAGAACGAAGGGGCGACCCGCCGTGCGGCGGCAGGGAGCGTTTGTAACTTTGTCGGCGTCAAAATGGGGCGACACTTTTGTACTGCCTAGGTGAGGTCTGCGACATGATGTTACCGGGTTGGCTGCAAAACTAAGCATTTCACTCTACCTGGGTACGTGAAAATAAAGTATCATTGAATCATTGAAATTCCTGCAACCGCATACACTAACGCATACACACACACACACACCGACTCATTTGCACAATCTCACACATTCACACTCGCATACACGTGCTAACACACTCTTGCACGGACTCGCACACTCGCACTGTCGCACACAATCAATATCCAATGCGAGTCAGGCTGCACCTCTGGAGAAATCTAGTTGAGTATGTCAGTTCAGTGCAGTTTATTGTCACGTGTACCGAGGTACCGTGAAAAGATTTTGTTGCGTGCCACCCAGTCAGTGGAAACAAAATACATTATTACAGTCGAGCCATTTACAGAGTATAGATATATGATAAGGGGATAACGTTCAGTGCAAGGTAAAGCCGGCAAAATCCGATCGAGGATAGTCCGAGGGTCAACCATGTGGTAGATAGTAGTTCAGCATTGCTTTCTGGTTGTGCTGGGATGATTCCTTTGCCTGATAACAGCTGGGAAGACACTGTCCCTGAAACTGGAGGTGTGCATTTTCACACTTCTATACCTTTTGCCTGATGGGACAGAGGAGAAGCAGGAGTGGCAAGGGTGCGACTCGTCCTTGATTATGCTGCTGGCCTTGCGGAGGAAGCGTGGTTTATAAATTGAGTCAATATAACGGAGGTTGGTTTGTGTGATGGTCTGGACTTTCTGCAATTTCTGGCGTTCTTGTATGGAGCTGTACCCAAACCAAGCTGTGATGCATCTTGATAAAATACTTTCTATGGTGCATCTGTCGAAGTTGGTGAGAGTTGTAGAGGGCACGCCGAACTAGCTAAGCCTCCTAAGGACATGGATGGGTGAAGTTCGGTTCGAGACCCTTCTTCAGACTGATTTTGGTGGGAAGGTGGTGAAGGCTGGAACAACAGGACAAAGCGAGTTGAATGATGAGTGGGTGAATACCGTTTTCATAGTTAGGTGGTTGAGACCAGAAGTTAATAGATAAAAGTTGCGAGATAAGGATTGAGCAGGTTGGAATTATAAAGAGAGAGGAGGGAATATCGGTTGAAGGTGGAGGTGGAGGGGATGAACAGGTGCGAGTCCGCGTGAAGCAAGAAAAAGAGCGAGAGAAAAGCGGGAAGTTGCACATTAGTTACCTGGCATTTGCTAATGTTCATACCATTAGGTTGCAAGGTTCCCAAGCGGACTATGAAGTGGCGTTCTTTCTGTTTTAATGTAACCTCTCTGGCGCTGGTGGAGGCCCAGGACAGAAAGGTCAGTGTGCGAGTGGGGGTTACAATGGCTAGCAACGGGGAGATTACGGCAAGCCTGAGCAGAACGAGGGTAAGTGTTCGACAAAACGGTCGCCGAGTCTCCATTTCACCACGCCGATGTAAAGGAGGCCATATCTGGAACACCACATGCAGTAGATGAGATTAGAGTTGGTGCAGGTGAACATCTGTCTCACCTGGAAGGGCCAAAGGTTGTCCAGTCCACCTTCAAACTGGGCACCAGAAGCCTTGAGACGGTTCCTAGAATTTGGGATTGCCTTGCTGAGTGAAGGAAATCAGATAAACAACATGTGGTGGAGAGTTGGATCCGATGGAGTTTGAAACAATATTCCCATTGCTGGAACAATGCCGCTCCCTATTTCCATCCCTCAGTATCGCCACAATTCCCAGTCTTTGGAGTTTCTCAATCAATTCCCTGAATAAATCACGACCTGTCTCAGCAGAGATTTCACTTGGCTGATGTCATCTGTTTGCGAGTCATTTCCAAATCTCTATTTTTTAAAATCTGTTGAAACTTCACTGTCCCGGTGGAGACGGAAAATGGTATAAAATCTCCGGGAATGTTCTGCCCCAGCATTTCATTCCGAGAGATTACCGATAGTGCACGGGGACACCTCGCTGGGCAGAGAACATGTGGGAAAAGCTCAATGAATATTACGCCGTGGAGAAAATCTTGTACGTGATCATTGCTGCAGTTGGAGTCCCTGGTAAGTGAGCAGAACAATTCAAGTTTTATAACTCCGTCTGATAACCGGTGTTGACATGATTCTGATCGTGTTACAATATTCCCAACTGATGATCGTTGTGCAAGAATATGTGAAGTATATCAAGTATATCCTCTCATTTAAATATCGTTGAATTAACGCTGTGATTTTTCTCATTTTCAGACAGCCGAAACTAACCCTCTTTTTCTCCCACTGCCGGGACCCACTAGAATGTTGTTCTTGCCTTCAGTGGGACCTTGTCCAGAGTTGTCCCAGTGCTCGGGACAGGCAGCTCTCCGGGACGGTGTGACTGGGAGGGGTTTACATTGTGAAGTTCACTGTGTCTGATTTATTGATCAGAGTGAACACCCGCTCCCGTGGACACGTCTCACTGTGGAGTCTGTCACAGTCGGATTCCACCGCCTGTTGCTCAATAATTGGATCGATCTCCTGAACCGGTGGCCGCGGATCTACCGTCGTGTGTTGTTACCGAACTGAGGAATGAATCCATTAACGGAGCCACTCTGCTGCCGGATCCTAAGTTGTCCCTGCCTTCCCTCTGGAACCCTCCTCGTCCCCATCAGATGCCGAGTTCCCAGAGCCCTGGTTAAACGCGGCCGGTCACGGTTAAGTCTGTGAAACCGACCCCATCAGAGACTGTGAGCGGGTTAACTGTAGACAGGACCATTCCGCCTATTGTAGCGGGCGGCTGCTCGTTCCCTCCCCGCCCTTTACCCCGCCCGTCGCCTTATCTCCTCTCCCCTGAAGCAGGCAGGTCGGGCACAGTCGGAGCCGGGTCTGACATTGTTAAACCTGCAGCCGCGCAACGACTCCAACACTCCTGATCTCCAGCTGAAAGTGGAGCCGGTGTTCAGCCCCGGAGACCGTGTTCAGTGATGCCCAGTGTCCGCTCCCCTTCTCTTTCCGCAGTGAATTTAGTGGCGATTGTGATCCTGTCCCGGGGAAAGTGCGGCCTCTCCACCTGCACCACTCGCTACCTGGTGGCCATGGCAGCGGCAGATCTACTCACCCTGATCACCGAGGTAATTTTGTTTCAGATCCGATACCATTACTTTTATTGGAGTTTCCTGTCCATCACCCCTGTGTGCCGTGTTAACGCTGTACTGAGGTTTGCAGCTACAGACTGTTCTGTCTGGTTCACCGTCACTTTCACCTTTGATCGCTTTGTTGCCATTTGTTGCCAGAAGCTAAAAACGAAATATTGCACCGGGAAAACTGCGGCTGCGGTTCTCGCAACAGCCGGCGTTCTGCTGTGTCTGAAAAACGTTCCCCGCTACTTCACACGGGAACCCTGGACAACCATCGACAATGTCCCGTGGGGCTGTGTAACGGTGGACAGTTATTACACTGACCCCGGGTGGGTGGCATTTGACTGGTTCGACACGGTTTCAACTCCGCTCCTCCCTTTCGCTGTGATCCTGCTGCTCAACGCTCTGACAGTCCGGCACATTTTAGTGGCCAGTCGGGTCCGTCAGGGGCTGAGGGGGTCAGAGCAAGGGGGAGAAGCGCAGTGACCCGGAGATGGAGAGCAGGAGGGAGGGTCTGTGGTTTTACTCTTCACCATCTCCGGCAGCTTCATCATCCTGTGGCTGACCAACGTTGTAAACTTCGTCTATTATCAGATCACAGGGATTGGGAATGATATGAATGATTCCCAATGGATCTTTAACGACGTCGGGTATTTGCTGAGGAATCTCAGCTGCTGCACCAACACATTTATTTACGCGGCGACCCAGTCCAAGTTCAGGGAGCAGGTGAAGAGCGCGGTGAAATATCCGCTCACCTCAGCGCTGCGGCTCATTAATAAACCCGCGCCCTGAGCGCATCCCAGAGGGCGGCCGCAGTCTCTCCGCTCCGGTCTCGGCTCCTCACATTCACCGCCGCATCTTCCAGCTGTCAGTCCCCGGCGGATGATCCATCGCCGGCCCCGCTCCAGGACCCCCAGCCCCTCACATTCACCCAATCAAAGACGCAGGATTAAGCAGGAAAAATAACACCATTGCCTGTCATATATATTGATCATTTTTAATGACGGTCCCTGATCATTGAAGTGTTTATTTCAGTTTCTACCTCCTCATTCTCACCCTCCCGCCCTCCGCACTGGGGACCGGTCAGGGGTAGGGTGCGTGGGCCTCCGCCCCCTCTCTCTCCTCTCTCTTCCGTCTCTCTCTCTCTCCCTCTCCCCCCCTCTCTCTCTCTCTCTCCCTTCCCCCTCTCCCCCTCCCTTTCCTCTCCCCTTCTCTCGCTCTCTACCCCGCTCTCTCTCTCTCCCTCTATCCCTCCCTCCCTCTCTCTCGCTCCCTCTCTCTCTCTCCCTCTCTCTCTCTCACCCACCCTCTCCCTCTCTCCTCTCTTTCTATCTCTCTCCCTCTCTCTCGTTCTCTCCCCCTCCCCTCTTTCCCTCTGCTCTCTCTCTCTCTCTCTCTCCCTCCCCCTTTCTCCCCGTCTCTCTCCCCTCCCTCCATCACTGTCTCACTCTCTCTCCCCCCTCTCTCTCCCTCTCTCTCCCCCTCTCACTCTCCCCTCTCTCTTCCGTCTCTCTCTCTATCCCCCTCTCTCTCTCCTCCCCTCTCTCCCTCTCTCCCCTCTCTCTCTCTCACCCCTCTCTCTTCCCCCCGCTCTCTCCCCCTCTCTCTCCCCCTCTCTCTCCTCCCCCTCTCTCTCCCCCCTCTCTCTCCCTCTCTCTCTCTCTCTCTCTCTCTCTCTCTCTCTCTCTCTCTCTCTCTCTCTCTCTCTCTCTCGTCTCTCTCTCTCTCTCTCTCTCTCTCTCTCTCTCTCTCTCTCTCTCTCTCTCTCTCTCTCTCTCTCTCTCTCTCTCTCTCTCTCTCTCTCTCTCTCTCTCTCTCCTCACACACACACACTCACACACACACACACACACTCACACACACACTCACACACACATTCACACACACTCACACACACACTCACACACACACTCACACACACACTCACACACACACTCACACACACACTCACACACACACTCACACACACTCACATACACACTCACACACACACACTGTCTCCCTCTCTCTCTGTCTCTCTGACTCCCTATATTTATTTAAGTTGCTACATATTCCAAAATACAGATTGTATTAGATTAAGTTAAGAATCCTACATAAAGAAATATTTTGTGCTCCATGATCGATGGATGGATGGATGCTGACACTGCCCCTGTCTCTGCGTTACTCTCTCTCTCTTTCCCTCTCTCTCTCTCTCTCTCTCTCTCTCTCTCACACACACACACACACACACACTGTCTTTCCCTCTCACACACACACACTCTCTCTCTCTCTCCCTCTCTCCCTCTCTCTCTCTCTCTCTCTCTCTCTCTCCTCTCTCTCTCTCCTCTCTCTCTCTCTCTCTCTCTCTCTCTCTCTCTCTCTCTCTCTCTCTCTCTCTCTCTCTCTCTCTCTCTCTTCTTTCTCCCCACTCTCCACTTGATAAAATGACATTTGCAATGAACAATTAAACTAGACTGACATTTGATAACCGTCTGATGAAGTGAAATACGCTCTCCCTCCCCATGAAACACCACAACATGTGCCTGACATTTGTGGCAGGTGCAGCACTAACAAATAAACTGCTTTTAACCCGCCTGACTTCTGTTTGGATATTTAGTTCCCACTAAACTCTAGCCTTGAAGTCAGAGGAATTAAACATCAACAAGTGGCCACGTTGCTCAAAGATGCAGATTAAGCAGAAAAATAACACCATTGCCTGTCATATGTATTGATCATTTTTAATGACAGTCCCTGATCATTGAAGTGTTTATTTCAGTTTCTACCCCCTCATTCTCCCCCCTGCACTTTATAATACACTTACAATAATAAATTAAACCTAACAAATATTGATCCCCCTCTCCCCCTCTCTCTCTCTCCTACTCTCTCCCATTTCTCCTCTCTCTGCCCTCTCTCTCTGCCCTCTCTCTCACTCTCTCTCACTCCGCCTCCACTCTCTCTCCCCCTCTCTTACTGCC
>NW_027602307.1:0-40606 GCF_053455715.1 Rhinoraja longicauda
GGTTGCTGGAGATGATGGTGTGGAGGAAGATGGTAACTGGGGCAGGGACTCTGCGGTAAATGAATCGGCAACACAGCGAACAAACCCCGCATGCAGGGAGGCGCGATGGTGTGGCGTTGTTTGGGGGGGGGGTAGATTGGCTGTGGGAGGGCATGATGGTGTGGCGTTGTGGGGGGTGTGAGACGTGATGGTGTGGCATTGTGGGGGGGGAGAGCGTGATGGTGTGGCGTTGTGGGGGGGGGAGATGTGATGGTGTGGCATTGTGGGGTGGGAGACGTGATGGTGTGGCGTTGCAGGGGTTAGATTGGCTGTGGGGAGGGCATGATGGTGTGGCGTTGTGGGGGGGGTAGATTGGCTGTGGGGGGGACGTGATGGTGTGGCGTTGTGGGGGGGAGACGTGATGGTGTGGCGTTGTGGGGGGGAGACGTGATGGTGTGGCGTTGTGGGGGGGGAGACTGATGGTGTGGCGTTGTGTGGGGGGGAGACGTGATGGTGTGGCATTGTGGGGTGGGAGACGTGATGGTGTGGCGTTGTGGGGGGAGACGTGATGGTGTGGCGTTGTGGGGGGGAGACGTGATGGTGTGGCGTTGTGTGGGGGGGGTAGATTGGCTGTGGGAGGCGTGATGGTGTGGCGTTGTGGGGGGGGCGTGATGGTGTGGAATTGTGGGGGGGAGATGTGATGGTGTGGCATTGTGGGGGGGGAGACGTGATGGTGTGGCGTTGTGGGGGAGACGTGATGGTGTGGCGTTGTGGGGGGGAGACGTGATGGTGTGGCGTTGTGGGGGGGAGACGTGATGGTGTGGCGTTGTGGGGGAGACGTGATGGTGTGGCGTTTGTGGGGGGGGGAGACGTGATGGTGTGGCGTTGCGGGGGGGTAGATTGGCTGTGGGGAGGATCAGCAGTCGAGGAGCAGGGATGGAAGGCGGGCTGAGGTTAACCATGATCACCACACACTGGGCGAAGGGCAGATGGTGTGGGAGATGCAGGCTGTCCCAGTCTCGGTCCGGGGGGGGGGGGGTCCCCAGATTCCGGGCCCCAACATTGCACACTGTTGAGGGAGGATGGTGCTGGTTTATGTGGAGTGGAGGAGCCACAATCATACCATCCACACGGCTGCCATTTGTCCCCATTGCTTCAATCACCAGGTGTGGTGTGGGTATAACATCTTCAAACTATCTTTAATCAGACTTACAAGACTGTTCTTGCACGTAACGTTATTCTCTTTGTCCTGTATCTGTACACTGTGCACAGTTCGATTGTAATTATGGATCATGATTCCGCTGACTGGTCAGCATGCAACTAAAACCATTCACTGTACCTCGGTACACGGGACAATAAATTAAACTAGACTGCACCAGGATTTATCTGCACAACATTAATTTAAACGGTTGTGAGTTTCTAATCTTCTTATCCTGTTTCACAACCCAGTCTCAATGTCCAAATTAATCCTATGTTCAACAGAATTAATCCTCAAAATGCACTTAGTGCATGAAATCATTATCTCTCCTCGCGGCCTTGTGTGGGAGTGGGAGGACACGGGGAGTCGGTCATTGGGTGGGAGCCGTTGGGAGCCGCGCGATGCAGACGGACGTATGGAGGGGTGTGGTGTTGCCTAGTTGTGGCCGGCGGGAGGGGGTGGTGGTGTTGTAGGGGGGGAGTGGTGTTGTGGGGGGATTGTTGTTGGGGGGGGGGAGTGGAGTTGTGTTGGGGGAGGTAGTGGTGTTGTGGGGGGGAGTGGTGTTGTGGGGGGGGGAGTGGTGTTGTGGGGGGGGGGAGTGGTGTTGTGGGGGGGGGAGTGGTTGTTGGTGGGGGGAGGAATGGTGTTGTGGGGGGAGGAATGGTGTTGTGGGGGGAGGAATGGTGTTGGGGGGGATTGGAGTTGTGGGGGGGGGGGAGTGGTGTTGTGGGGGGGAGTGGTGTTGTGGGGGTAGTGGTGTTGTGTGGAGGTGTGAGTGGTGTTGTGTGGGGGGTCAGTGGGACTCAGGAGGGGGCTGTTGGGGAGGGCCGAACAATATACTTACTACAATGACAAGTACTCAGGGTCAGGTGGAACTCCTTGAGCGCGAGGTAAACAAAAGAAAAAACACAAGAGAACAAGAATGGACAAGATGGCGACAAGTGAGAAGCGGACGCCAGAAACACACAGCAATGACGAAGCATTGAGGGTCAGCCGTCATGCAGGACCCCCTCACCCCCTCTTCCCCTCATCACCCCTCTCCCCCCTCTCCCCCCCCTCAACCCCATCTCACCCCCTCACCCGCTCTTCCCCCTCACCCTCGCCACCTCTTCCCCTCTCCCCCTCATCCCCCCTCTCCCCCTCCCCCCTCCCCCTCCTCTCCCCTCACCCCCCATCTCAGCCCCTCTCCCCCCTCGCACCCTCTTCCCCCTCACCTGCTCATCCCCCTCCCCTCTCCCCCTCTCTCTCCCCTCACACCCCTCAGCCCCTCTCTCCCTCTCCTCTTCCATGGTGCTGGGCAGTACAGAGCCTCCCCTGCCCCCCACCACAGGGGCCCGCTCTGACAGGCAAGTCCAGCCCCCACCATTTCTTCTCATTTGTGCCCCAGCGGGCAACGACACCGCCGTGAACTACACGCCAGTGTTGGCATGTAGCGTGTTGTGCACATGTGCCACGCTGGGGTTGCGGGGCTCTCCAGGCGGGGATGGGGGTGGCCCAGACCAGAAGGGCAGCGAGGACGTACAGGCAGAGACCATCGTGGTCTGGGGGTCACTGTGGGGTCATTAGGGTTCAACGTTGGGGTGGACCTGGCCCCTCCCCTTGCCCTCTGACCTGCAGGGTGGGCCAGCCTCGTTGAAGACAGGCCAAAGGGCAACACCGCGGCTGAGGGCGAATGCTTCTTGTTTCAGTGAAACACAGTGAGGACATCATGGTTCACAGCACAGCACACGGGACAACACGCACAGCACACGGGACGACACGCACAGCACACAGGACGACACGCACAGCACACGGGACGACACGCACAGCACACGGGACAACACGCACAGCACATGGGACAACACGCACAGCACACGGGACGACGCACGCAGCAGCAAGATGACAACACCAGAGACGGAATCCCAGGAAAGAGTATCCTCCGGTAAACGATGCCGAGATCCAGGGCTGTAAATACGCCCCGCCCCTCACCACAGCCCCGCCCCTCACCACAGCCCCGCCCCTCGCTACAGCCCCGCCCCTCACCACAGCCCTGCCCCTCGCCAGTCCCGCCCCTCACCACAGCCCCGCCCCTCACCACAGCCGCGCCCCTCACTACAGCCCCGCCCCTCACTACAGCCCTGCCCCTTGCCACAGCCCCGCCCCACCCCTCACCACAGCCCCGCCCCTCACCACTGCCCCACCCCTCACCACAGCCCCACCCCTCACCACAGCCCCGCCCCTCACCACAGCCCCGCCCCTCGCCACAGCCCTGCCCCTCATCACAGCCCCGCCCCTCGCCAGTCCCACCCCTCGCCACAGCCCCGCACCACAGCCCTGCCCCTCGCCAGTCCCGCCCCTCACCACAGCCCCGCCCCTCACTACAGCCCCGCCCCTCACTACAGCCCCGCCCCTCATTACAGCCCCGCCCCTCGCCACAGCCCCGCCCCACCCCTCACCACAGCCCCGCCCCTCACCACCGCCCCACCCCTCACTACAGCCCCACCCCTCACCACAGCCCCGCCCCTCACTACAGCCCCGCCCCTCACCACCGCCCCTCACCACAGCCCCGCCCCTCGCCACAGCCCTGCCCCTCACCACAGCCCCGCCCCTCACCACGGCCTCGCCCCTCACCACAGCCCCGCCCCGCTGCTCCAGTGTAACAGGGGCCCGGATCACACGGGGAGTAACGGACACGGGTCGCAGGTCACGCAGGGTCACGGGGTTGCAGGTCACACGGGTTCGCAGGGTCACGGGGTTGCAGGTCACGCGGGGTCACGGGGTCGTAGGTCACGGGGTCGCTGGACCTACCTGTGGCCGCGGGGGAGGTGGGCGATTTTGCGGGCGAGGTGAGTGGGGTCTTTAGCGGAGAGATGCCGGCAGAGGTGTCCTCCTCGTCCCCACCTGCGTACAACGGGAACACGCTCAACACACACATGGCCAGATCATGCTTCAACCACCTTAGGCACAAGTGACCCACCTTAACACCAACATGCAGCCCACAGCCCCACACCGGTGTGTCCGTGCGTGAGTCCGTGTGTCTGTGTCCGTGTCTGTGCGTGTCTGTGTGCATGTGTGCGTGTGTCCATGTCTGTGCGTGTCCGTGTGTGCGTGTCCATGTGCGTGCGTCTGTGGGTGCGTGTCCATGTGTGCGTATCCGTGTGTGCATGTCCATGTGTGGGGGTCCATGTGTGTGTCCGTGTGTATCTGTGTCCATGTGTGTGTGCCCGTGTGTGTGTGTCCCTGCATGAGTCCGTGTGTCTGTGTCCATGTCTGTGTGCGTGTCCGTGTCTGTGTGTGTTTGCGTGTGTCTGTGTGCGTGTGTCCGTGTCTGTGTGCGTGTGTCCGTGTGTGCGTGTCCGTGTTTGCGTGTGCGTGTGTCCGTGTGTGCGTGTCCATGATAGGATCGACGGAGGCCATTCTTACTTTCACCAACTTCTGCCATTGGACACCCGGCGTGGTAGCCAGTGTTTCATTTCAGAGAGTCAGATGAGCCCACGCACATGCACCCCACACGCATACGCACACACCCCACACGCATACGCACACACCCCATACGTGCACACACACCCCACACGTGCACACACAACCCACACGCAAACGCACACACCCCACACGTGCACACACACCCCACATGTGCACACACACCCCACACGTGCACACACACCCCACACGTGCATACACCCCACACGTGCACACACACCCCACATGCTCACACACACCCCACATGCAAATGCACACACACCCCACACGTGCATACACCCCACACGTGCATACACCCCACACGTGCACACACACCCCACACACACACACACCCCACACGCAAACACACCCCACATGCAAACGCACACACACCCCACACACACACACCCCACACACACACCCCACACGCAAACACACCCCACATGCGCACACACACCCCACACGCACACACCCCACATGCAAACGCACACACACCCCACACACACACACACCCCACACGAAAAACACACCCCACATGCGCACACACACCCCACACGTAAACCACACACACCCCACACGCAAACGCACACACCCCACACACAAACGCGCACACACCCCACACGTGCACACACCCCATGCGCACACACGCGCGCACACCCCACATGTGCACGCACCCCAGCCCTCCCCTCCCCCGCGCGGTACGTGAGCCGCAGTTACCGTCCGGCGCCTGGTGTTTGCGCTCCACCTCCCGCCTGTAATCCTCCAGCTCCTGGTCCGTCAGCTCATTGAAGGGGTTCGGGGGTTCAGGCCCCGGTCCCTCTGCGGCCACGGGCAGCAGCATAGCTTCTGCAGACTGTGGGCAACACACATGATCAGTGGCAACATGGTACACACACGCACACGCAAGTACATGCCCGTATACGCACGTACACGCACGGATACAAAGATACGCGTGCACACACACGTACACACACACACATACACATACATGTACACGCAGCATGCACACACATGTACACGCACAGATACAAAGATACACGTACACACATATGTACACACACGTACATGTACATATACCCCAGGTGTCTCCACTCACCGGGCTGCGGCTCCTGTCGGTCACTGCGGCCAGCAGCTGGGACTGTGGTCCGGCCCACGCTGTCTCCTGCCGGTTCTGTTCCCGGATCTACAGGATCAACACCGTCCGTCACGCCCGGCACGACCCGACCCACCGCCCCACCGCGACACACACTCAGCACGCCCACCGGCACAACCTGACCCACCGCAATACACCGTCCGTCACACACCACACTCCCCACCATTGTAGATGTAGCCCAGCCCATCACACACCCCACACTCCCCACCATTGTAGATGTAGCCCAGCCGATCACACACACCACACTCCCCACCATCGACTCCATCAACACTTCACGCTGCCGAAGGAAAGCAGCTGACATGATCACAGACGTGTCCCTGTCCCACCCCGGTCATTCCTTCCTCTCCCCGCTCCCGTTCGGCAGAAGGTACAGAAGCTTGAAAGCGCGCACCACCAGATTCAGGAACAGCTTCTTCCCCTCTATTATCAGGCTTCTGAACGGGCTTTCCTTAAGCTAGGGTACTGTCTGATTCACCCCATTGCGGACATTGCACTTTGTCTCTGGAACTGATGCGCTACAATGCTGAGAACTACATTCTGCACTCTGTATCTTCCCCTTTGCTCTAGTTCTGGATGACTTGGTTGTATCTATATGCAGCATTATTTAATGTAATTGGACAGCATGCAAAGCAAAGCTGACCACTACCTCGCTACACGTGACCTGACCCAGAGTGACCAGTGACGACTGGTCTGGGGAATGACCACTGCCCCAGAGTGCCGCCCAATAGCCCCCCCCCACCCACCCCCCGGACCTGCCTCACCTTGTTCTCCCCCCCCCCCAACCTGCCTCACCTTGTTCCCCTCCCCCCACCTCCCCCGGACCTGCCTCACCTTGTTTCCCCCCCCTCCTCCCACCTGCCTCACCTTGTTCCCCCCCCACCCCCCCACCTGCCTCACCTTGTTCCCCCCCACCTGCCTCACCTTGTTCCCCCCCCCCCCACCCCCCCACCTGCCTCACCTTGTTCCCCCCCGGACCTGCCTCACCTTGTTCCCCCCCACCTGCCTCACCTTGTTCCCCCCCACCTGCCTCACCTTGTTCCCCCCCACCTGCCTCACCTTGTTTCCCCCCACCTGCCTCACCTTGTTCCCCCCCACCTGCCTCACCTTGTTCCTGGTTTCCAAGACTTCGCGGGGGTCTGTGAACAGCGGCACAAACTGGTTGGACGTTTCAATCTTGATTGGAGTCCCGCTGCTGCATTTCTTGGCCTCGTCAGTCTTCAGCCACTGTTACAAAGCAGAGGTTCAGATATCACCTCACACATGCTCACCCTACCTGGCAGAACAATGGCGGAGGGCACTGGCACTGGGCCACTGGCGCACTGGCACTGGGGCACTGGCACTGGCGCACTGGCACTGGGGCACTGGCAGAGGGGCTGTGGGTACTGGTGGGGAGCGGGCAGGGGTTGGCTGGGCACCCATGTGTGGTGGCAATGAACACAGAGACATTGACAGCAAAACACGGCGTGTTTCATTTAGAGATACAGCACGAAAACAGGCCCTACGGCCCACTGAGTCCATGCCAGCCATCGATCACCCATTCACACTAGTTCCATGTTATCCCACTTTCCCATCCACTCCCTGCACACTTCGGGCAATTTATAGAGGGGCAATTAACCCCCAAACCCGCACGTCTTTGGAGCGTGGGAGGAAACCGGAGCACCCGGAGGAAACCCATGAGGTCACGGGGGGGAACAAGCAGACTCCACATAGACAGCACCCGAGGTCAGGATTGAATGTGATCCAGAGGCCTCTGGCGCTGTGAGGCAGCAGCTCCACCCGCTGCGGCACCGTGCCCACAGTGCCGCGTTGGTTAGGTCATCATTTATTGGGCAGTAGGCGGCCCTCTGGAGCTCAAGCATCTCCCTCTGGACCTTCCTCACCACATACTGCCAGTCTGGCCAGGGTCAAGGTCAGGGTCAAGGCCAGGGTCAAGGTCAGGGTCAGGATTAGTCAACCATGCAGGAACGGTTCGGGTCGGGACCCTTCTGCCGCTGGACCCGGTGCTGGTAGCCAAGTGGGGAAGGTGGTGGGGCGGGCACATGTTGGTGGGGACTCTGGTGGGGCAGGGGTGACAGTAGTGGAACATCTGACAGAACTGTTGTGATATTGCTGCCGGGAGCACGTGTGGGCGGGGCCGGGAGCACGTGTGGGCGGGGCCGGGAGCACCTGTGGGCGGGGCCGGGAGCACCTGTGGGCGGGGCCGGGAGCACATGTGGGCGGGGCCAGCGCACCGCGATTACAGCAGTGCCAGCCCAGCAGTGACAGCCCAGCAGTGGGAGCCCAGCAGTGGGAGGCAAATCATGGTGGTGGAGCATCTAGAGCCTACACTACGTTTGATCTACACAGCACGTCTTCTTGAGGGGAAGATATGGAACAAAATGAATATTTTGTGTTTAATGACCTGTGTAGTGATATGTACTGAAAGCTTAATGTATTATATTTGATGCTTTTGTATAAATGTATATATCTGTGGAGTGACCACCCGGAGATGAGTGACCACCCGGCAATGTGTGACCACCCGGCGATGAGTAAAATTCCGCAGAGGAATGACCACCATGATGGCGAAAAAAGCAATTGTGTTTAGTTGTGCTATTGGTTTTGTTTGCAAAAAGCAATGATGTTTTGGTTTTGTTTGTTAAATATATTTAGCCCTCGAATGGTAAAGAAAACAATTTTATATAAGACAAGGGGGATGTTGTGATATTGCTGGGACTACTTTGTGTATCCCAGAACTACTTTGTATGGCTGTGTATATAAGTGATGGGTGTGATTAGGCGGTCACTCTGGATCCAGATGACCACGGAATAAACAGCCTGGAGTTGAGCTCCAGCAATGTAACCTTTTACACAAGTGTACTTGTGGTCCGTCCAGAGTCACTAAAGGTACAACAGGTACCGGACCACGAAGTACAACAAGAACTGCCGCTGGAGAGAGGGGGAGAACCTTCACGGTGACCTGTTTCCACCCATCACTCGCCAGGCGTTGTCCCGCTCCTCCTCTCTTCCAGCTTTCCGACCCGGAACATCGTGAAACTCTCTCTCTTCAGCTGGAAGTGTAGAGGATAATTCCACACGTTCAGTCCCTGCGGCTGAAAGCTGCCCTGCTGGCGGCGTCCACAAGAGGGTGCTGGAGGCACACAGAGTCCCCACCCACCCCTGCAATGCAGCAGACCCATCCCTGCACCCAGTCACCCTGCACCCGGTCACCCTGCACCCAGTCACCCTGCACTCAGTCACCCTGCACCCACACCTTGCACCCACGCAGCCCCGTCTCTGCACCTCCACAGCTGTTCATCACATGCGTGTGCGTGTGCGTGGCCTTACCGCGGTGCTGGGCCTGGGGCTGCCTGGTCCCCGGTGAGGCTCCTGGTCGCCGCTGAGCCGCAGGTAGGTGTTGGGTGAGTTGAGCCAGCGGCTCTTCTCCTGCTGCTGTTTGTGTCCGTGTCCGTGTCCGTGTCCGTGTCCGAGCCGCCAGTGTGCCGGCTGCAACAAGACGTCGCCGTCGAAGCTGAATGCGGTGACTGTGGCCGGGATCTCCACACCGCTCTTGTGTCGTGTCCTCTCCTGGATCACTGGGTGCCTGTACGCATAACCGGTCCGGTAACCCTGACAACACAAGACAGGTCAGCAACAACAGCCCCTGTCTGGGCGTGTCTGTGTCCATGTGCGTGTGTGTGTCCATGTGTGTCTGTGTGTCCATGTGTGTGTGTGTGTCCATGTGTGTCTGTCCATGTGTGTGTGTGTGTCCATGTGTGTCTGTGTCCATGTGTGTGTGTCCCCGTGTGTGTCTATGTCCGTGTCCGTGTGTGTCTATGTCCATGTGTGTCTATGTCCGTGTGTATGTCCATGTGCGTCCGTGTGCATGTGTGTCCCCGTTCGTGTGCATGTGTGTGTGCATCTGTGTACGTGTGTGTCCCCATGTGCATGTGTCTATGTGTGTGTGCATGTGTCTGTGTCCTTGTGTCTGTGTCCATGTGTGTGTGTGTGTCCGTGTGCGTGTGTGTGTGCGTGCGTGTGTGTCCGTGTCCATGTGTGTGTATCCGTGTGTGTGTCCGTATGTGTGTCTGTGTGTGTGTGTCCGTGTGTGTGTCCGTGTGTGTGTGTCCGTGTGTGTGTGTGTCCGTGTGGGTGTGTGTGTGTGCGTGTGTGTGTGTGTGTGTGTCCATGTGTGTGTCCGTGTGTGTGTCCGTGTGCGTATGTGTGTGTGTGTGCCTGTAGCCTCACCGATCCCCCGCGGCCCCCCCTCCCCACCATCGAAGGGATCTACAGGAGTCGCTGCCTCAAGAAGGCAGCCAGCATCATCACTGACCCACACCACCCTGGCCACACTCTCACTGACCCACACCACCCTGGCCACACTCTCACTGACCCACACCACCCTGGCCACACTCTCACTGACCCACACCACCCTGGCCACACTCTCACTGACCCACACCACCCTGGCCACACTCTCACTGACACACACCACCCTGGCCACACTCTCACTGACCCACACCACCCTGGCCACACTCTCACTGACCCACACCACCCTGGCCACACTCTCCCTGACACAACACCACCCTGGCCACACTCTCACTGACCCACACCACCCTGGCCACTCTCCTACCATCAGGAAGAAGCTACAGGAGCTTGAAAACTAACGTCAATAGACAATAGACAATAGGTGCAGGAGCAGGCCATTCAGCCCTTCGAGCCAGCACCGCCATTCAATGCGATCATGGCTGATCACTCTCAATCAGTACCCCGTTCCTGCCTTCTCCCCATACCCCCTCACTCCGCTATCCTTAAGAGCTCTATCCAGCTCTCTCTTGAAAGCATCCAACGAACTGGCCTCCACTGCCTTCTGAGGCAGAGAATTCTACACCTTCACCACTCTCTGACTGAAAAAGTTCTTCCTCATCTCTGTTCTAAATGGCCTACCCCTTATTCTTAAACTGTGGCCCCTTGTTCTGGACTCCCCCAACATTGGGAACATGTTTCCTGCCTCTAATGTGTCCAATCCCCTAATTATCTTATATGTTTCAATAAGATCCCCCCTCATCCTTCTAAATTCCAGTGTATACAAGCCTAATTGCTCCAGCCTTTCAACATACGACAGTCCCGCCATTCCGGGACTGTCCAGGGTCAGGAACAGTTTCTTCCCAACAGCCAACTGGCTATTGAACACAACAACCTCCTAAACTACAAACTATATAAACTTGTGGATCACTGTACTTGTCTTTGCACCGTTATTGTATTATATATTTAATATATAAACTGAATGCTCTGCTGCATCGTACGGTGTTCCCAGAGCACGGTGTTGACATGTCCTGTTGAGCTGCTGCAAGCAACGATATCTTTGTTCTGTTTTGGTACATGTGACCAGTTTACTTCCCCTGTAGTCTTGGATAATTGTTCTGTTTCTGGTTCTTCTATTTACACTTCTCCCTTGCTCTTCATAATCCCACTAGATCACTATCAACCCACTGCATCCTGCAGGGTACAGCTCTGATATGTTGGAGTAACTCAGCGGGACAGGCAGCATCTCTGGAGAGAAGGAATGGGTGACGTTTCGAGTCGAGACCCTTCTTCAGCCTGAGAGTCAGGGGAGAGGGAAACTAGAGATATGTGGAAAGGTAAGGTGTGAAAACGACAGATCAAAGCAGATGCTGCTAAAGGAAATGTAGAATGGATCATTGCACGCTGAGAGGAAGGTGACAGCGAGGCATACAGTCTTTAAGCCCAGGGGAGTGCTATCTGCCAGCTAAATTCAACGAATACTGAAAGCTTTCATCTGGAGTTAGCACAGTCCAGTGTCTGCTCCATTTACGTGTTCGCTGGAGCCACCTCAAATGTATGCACACATGTTACTTGTTTTCCATGATCCCATCTTATCTGTTTAGATTTTTAATTAATTTTAAAGAGCAGTAATAAATGTTTTATTGAGTAACTCAGTGGGACAGGCAGCATCTCTGGAGAGAGGGAATGGGTGACCCTTCTTCAGACCACATGCAGTATGTGCAGCTCTGAGAGTCCAGGGCTTGACCCTCTGGCCATTATTGACCCCCGGACTCTAACTGAACATGATTGGCGGAGTTTGGACGGGACTTCCCTGCATTGTGCTGCAGACAGTTCAGTCGCATTTCTTCCACCACGATGTGATTCGTTGCAGAGTGCGCTGGGCTGAGGGGTGTGTTAATCAAACATCACCTTTCTGCGGCTGTAATTGCTACGTAACTTGGTTGTCAACGAGCTGTCCATGACCTACTGTTCAGTTACATCTGCCCAATAACCGCGCCGATCCTGACAACGTAAACACAACTGCAGATGCAGCAAACCTGAAATAAAGTCAGAAAATGCTGGAAACACTCAGCAGGTTAGGCAGCATCTGTGGAGAAACACAGTTGGTCAGAAGGGCTGCTGGAGATGGGACTCACCAGGTTGTCCAGCACCCTCATCAGTGCCTCAAACTCCTGCTCCCCGACTCTGCTCTTGTGCATCGGTCCGAAGGTGGTCCCAGCCCGTCCCACCGAGCCCATCTCCAGCGGCTTCATAGCGTCACGGTCCAGCAGAATCACGTTGTCCACACTGCCCGCACAGGCCAGCGAGGAAACCTGCAGCACACCAGGGACAGATACAGCATGGAAACAGGCCCTTCTGCCCATCAAAACCCTTCAGCCCACCAGGGACAGATACAGCATGGAAACAGGCCCTTCTGCCCATCAAAGCCCTTCAGCCCACCAGGGACAGATACAGCATGGAAACAGGCCCTTCTGCCCATCAAAGCCCTTCAGCCCACCAGGGACAGATACAGCATGGAAACAGGCCCTTCTGCCCATCAAAGCCCTTCAGCCCACCAGGGACAGATACAGCATGGAAACAGGCCCTTCTGCCCATCAAAGCCCTTCAGCCCACCAGGGACAGATACAGCATGGAAACAGGCCCTTCTGCCCATCAAAGCCCTTCAGCCCACCAGGGACAGATACAGCATGGAAACAGGCCCTTCTGCCCATCAAAGCTCTTCAGCCCACCAGGGACGGTACAGCACGGAAACAGGCCCTTCTGCCCATCAAAGCCCTTCAGCCCACCAGGGACAGTATAGCACGGAAACAGGCCCTTTGGCCCATTGAGTCCGCGCTGACCATCGATCAGGCCGTACACTAGCACTATCCTACACACACTTTAGACTTTAGATATACAGTGCGGAAACAGGCCTTTTGGCCCATCGAGCCTGTGCTGACCAACAATCACTAGCTCTATGTTATCCCATTTTCGCATCCTACACATTAGGGACAATTTTCAGAGGGCCAATTAACCTACAAATCCACACGTCTTTGGGATGTGGGAGAAAACCGGAGCACCCGGAGGAAACCCACATGGAGAACATGCAAACTCCACACAGACAGCTCCCGAGGTCAGGATTGAGCCCGGGTCTCTGGCAGTGTGAGGTAGCAACTCTCCTGCTGCACCACCCGCGGTATTTTGCACAGAATAGAAACATAGAAACATAGACAATAGGTGCAGGAGGAGGCCATTCAGCCCTTTGAGCCAGGACTGCCATTCAATGTGATCATGGCTGATCATCCACAATCAGTACCCTGTTCCTGCTTTCTCCCCATATCCCTTGATTCCGTTAGCCCTAAGAGGTGGATCGAACTCTCTCTTGAAAACATCATGAGAGGAGGTTGCAGCTTGTTGGAGAATTAATGGGCAATCAGAACATAGAACAACAGTACATCACAGGAACCACAACTCGAAACTGGAATCAACTGGCAATAGGCGACACAAGCCCGTACCTGTATTTCACAGGCTGATTGAAGGTGGTAGATTTTGTAGAAAGCCTCCTCCACAGTTTCACCGAGAGCCACCAGGCCGTGATTGCGTAGAAGCAGGACCTGGGTGGAAGGTGATTAACACGTGTGTCACGTCTCACAGTTGGCACCCACCCACCGCGAGAGATGTTGCCAAAGATGCCGTGTGCGGGATCTGGAGACAACGTGCCGACACGCCCTGGCTCCAGCGTGGCGAGGCTGGGCTCCAGGGAAGGACAGGAGATCACACAGGTGGACATGTTTGTGGTGAGTTTGGAGAGGAGAGATAAGGCCAAGCATCTCATTAATGTTTGGTTCAAGGAACAAGACCAAATGGTTTCAGGTTTTAGAGGAATCTCGTCTCAACTGTGAAAGGAAGTTGCCAACTCTTCCAGCGTCAGCTTGCAATGGAAGCTTCAAACATTTCTACATGTAAGGAAAAGGTAAATGTAAACCCATGAGCAGTGCAGGTGTAAGGGCAGGTACTTGCAGGTGTAAGGGCAGGTAGTTGCAGGTGTAAGGGCAGGTACTTGCAGGTGTAAAGGCAGGTACTTGCAGGTGTAAGGGCAGGTACTTGCAGGTGTAAGGGCAGGTACTTGCAGGTGTAAGGGCAGGTACTTGCAGGTGTAAGGGCAGGTACTTGCAGGTGTAAGGGCAGGTACCTTGCAGGTGGGTCCCAGGCACTTCTGTAGTTGGATCCTTTCATCCTCGGTATCCAGAGCTCCGTTGTATTCGTAGTAAGCCACATCGCCAACCAGCAATGCCTCGTGGGATAAAGGCAAGATGCCGCACTTCATGGCTGAAACCTGCAGGACAAGAGAAGATGTGAAGAGACGCTGGTTTACACCGCGGACAGATGTTAAATGCTGGAGTAACTCAGCGGGACAGGCAGCATCTCTGGAGAGAAGGAATGGGTGACGTTTCAGTCTGAAGAAGGGTCTTGACCTGAAACACCACCCATTCCTTTTCTCCAGAGATGCCATCTGTCCCGCTGAGTTACTCCAGCATTTAGCGTCTGTCCTCGGCTGGAGGAGAGGATGGGTGGGAGCAAGAGATCCATCCGGCCACCAGGGCAGAAGGAACGGCCGGTGTTACCTCACACGCCAACGGCCAGTGCCACTCGTGTGACAGATTGGCCGGTGACTTGGGCTGTGAGTGACTGGTGGCTGTGGGAGTGACCAGTGGGAGTGAGAGTGGCCAGTGTGTGTGGGAGTGACTGGTGTGTGTGGGAGTGACCGGTGAGTGGGAGTGACGGGTGTGTGTGGGAGTGACCGGCGTGTGTGTGTGTGGGAGTGACGGGTGTGTGTGGGAGTGACCAGTGTGTGGGAGAGACGGGTGTGTGTGGGAGTGATGGGTGTGTGTGGGAGTGACGGGTGTGTGGGAGTGATGGGTGTGTGTGGGAGTGACTGGTGTGTGGGAGTGACGGGTGTGTGTGGGAGTGACGGGTGTGTGGGAGTGACGGGTGTGTGTGTGGGAGTGACGGGTGTGTGTGGGAGTGACGGGTGTGTGTGGGAGTGACGGGTGTGTGGGAGTGATGGGTGTGTGTGGGAGTGACCGGTGTGTGGGAGTGACGGGTGTGTGTGGGAGTGACGGGTGTGTGGGAGTGACGGGTGTGTGTGTGGGAGTGACGGGTGTGTGTGGGAGTGATGGGTGTGTGTGGGAGTGAAGGGTGTGTGTGGGAGTGACGGGTGTGTGGGAGTGACGGGTGTGTGTGGGAGTGACGGGTGTGTGTGGGAGTGACGGGTGTGTGGGAGTGACGGGTGTGTGTGGGAGTGACCGGTGTGTGGGAGTGACGGGTGTGTGTGGGAGTGACGGGTGTGTGTGGGAGTGACGGGTGTGTGTGGGAGTGACGGGTGTGTGTGGGAGTGACGGGTGTGTGTGGGAGTGACGGGTGTGTGTGGGAGTGACGGGTGTGTGTGGGAGTGATGTTGTACTGGTCTGGCACCAGGGCTTTCACTGCGGTCGGTGGGAGCTGAGGTTTGACGACCGGGGCAGATATTCCGGCCGATGTCCGATCAGGAACTTCCCCTCCGTGGATACGGCGGTGGGAACGTTGCTCAGGGTAACGGGATCACCACGAAGCTCAGAGCCCGGGGTCACCGGGGTCACCGGTCACTCACCGCGGCCGTGGCCGGAGAGTGCAGATGAATGATGCAGCGCACATCCGGCCGGGCCGAGTAGATGGCCGAGTGCAGGCTGAAGCCAGCGCGGTCCACAGGGTGACTGGTGCTGCCCCGACCCACCACCTCACCCAGAATGTTCACCTTCACCTGCGGAGAAACACGTAGAGACAAAACGTCAACCCTCGCTGCACCACCACTGCCTGCACCCCCCACCCACCCCCAACTCACCCCACACTCACCCCCCAACCTCCACTCACCCCACACTCACCCCCCCACCCACCCACCACCCACCCCAAACTCACCCCCCACTCACCCCCCACCCCACTCACCCCCCAACCCCACACCCCCCACTCACCCCCCAACCCCACACCCCCCACTCACCCCCCAACCCCACACCCCCCACTCACCCCCCAACCCCACACCCCCCACCCCACTCACCCCACCCCCACTCACCCCCATCCCCCACTCACCCCCCACTAACCCCACCCCCACTCCACTCCCCCACTAACCCCCCACCCCCACTCACCCCCCACCCCCCCACTAACCCCACCCCCACTCACCCCCCACTAACCCCACCCCCACTCACCCCCCACTCCCACTCACCCCCATCCCCCACTCACCCCCCACCCCACCCCCTATTCACCCCTCACCCCAACTCCCCACTCACGCCCCCCACTCACCCCCCATTCACCCCTCACCCAACTCACACCCACCCCTCACCCCACCCCCAATCACCCCCAACCCCACCCCCACTCACCCCCAACCCCACCCCACCCCCACTTACCCAGCCCCCACTCACTCCCAACCCCACTCACCCCCCACTTCCCATTTCTAAATAAAACAAAATAATCTGGAAATAGTTGCTTCAATCTGGAAAAGAAGCTCGGCCCAATGGAATTAGGGTTAGGAAGGATCTTGACCTGAAAAGTCACCCATTCCTTCCATCCACAGATGCTGAGTTACTCCAGCACTCTGTGAAACGTCACCTATCCATGTTCTCCACAGATGCTGCCTGTCCCAGAGTTACTCCAGCGCTTTGTGTCTTTTTCTGTGAAGCAGCTTCTGCAGTTCTTTGTTGCTATAACAAGGCCGGCCCAGGAGTGCGAGGGTTAACAGCCCGTTGCCGTTGACGATGGAGGGACTCACTCACCAGGATGGATCCCGACACTTCTCCGTACGAGATTCCCCTGGGAATGATGAGGAAGTGATCTTGCTGCTTGCTGACACGGAGCTGAAGGGAGAAACAGAGAAGACGTCATTAACCATTGACCAGTTCCCCATCACCTCCATCGGCCAGTTCCCCAGTCATTAACCATTGCCCTGTCCCTCAGTCATTAACCATTGGCCAGTCCCCCATCACATCCATTACCCTGTCCCCCAGTCATTAACCAATGTTCACAGGAAGGCAGGGGGCGGCACGGTAGTGCAGCGGGTAGAGCTGCTGCCTCAGGGCACCACAGACCCGGGTCCATCCACAGATGTGCCAGACTCGTGGTCCTGCAGCATCTGCAATGACTCGTGGAAGAGACGCTCCACAATTCTGTTCCTGCCACAGGTGGGGCCGCTGATCCCAGAGCACCTTGGTGAGGGAACCGTGCAGGCTGGACACACTGCAGAAGCTGCCCGTATCCATGGCAATGTCCCTCATCCTCAACCGCAGATAAACCAGCAGCTTCTGATGAAAAAACATTTCCTGCAATACGTGCAGTATTGGTCTGGCTGTCAGCTTTCAACTGAAGGCAGCAAGAGAGGCAGAGGAGGGTAGAGGAGAGAGAGAGAAAGGAATAGGGGGAGAGAGATGCAGAGACAGAAAAGAAGAGAGGCAGAGAGAGAGAGGTGGAGAGGGGAGAGAGATGGAGAGAGAGAGGGAGGAGAGAGAGAGGGAGAGGAGAGAGAGAGAGAGAGAGAGAGAGAGAGAGAGAGAGAGAGAGAGAGAGAAGGATGGAGATGCTTGAGTGCAAACAGAAGGAGGCCGCTGCCTTCCCCTGCTTGCCCACTCACTGTGATGTAGGTGTCGGCCAGCTGAGCCCAGCCAAACAGGTCGAGTATACGGTAGGTGCCGGCCAGCTTACAACGCATCAGCCTCTCCCCCTTGGCAAAGGACATCGAGCCCATGGCGCGGAGGTCATTGATTGGTGCCACCATCGTCACCCCTTGGATGGAAATCATTCACAAATGAGCCCGTTGAATGTACTTGGATCTCAAGAAGATAAATGATAAGGTGCCACATGACAGATTAACACAAGACAAGGGTAACACACATCAGAACTTTATAACCAATAATCCATTTAACATGGAGATGAGGAGGAGATTTGTCACTTAGATGTGCGAGTTTAGTTTAGTTTGGAGATACAGCGCGGAAACAGGCCCTTCGGCCCACCGAGTCCGCGCCGACCAGCGATCCCCGCACATTAACACTGTCCTACACCCACTAGGGACAATTTTTACATTTACCCTGCCAATTAACCTACAAACCAGTACGTCTTTGAAGTGTGGGAGGAAACCGACGATTTCGGAGAAAACCCACGCAGGTCACGGGGAGAACGTACAAACTCCGTACAGACAGCGCCCGTAGTCGGGATTGAACCCGGGTCTCTGGCGCTGTGAGGCAGCAGCTCTCCCATGCTGCCCCAAAGTGTTTTGGAATGTTTTTTCTGAGGAAGCGATGGGGTGAGTTACTGAATCTGTTCAGGGGGAACTGGAGACAGTGGAGACAGTGCAAGGGTAAGGGGCCGGTGGAAGGGGGGGGGGAGTGGTGACAGTGGAGACAGTGACAGGGTAAGGGGCCGGTGGAAGGGGAAGTGGTGACACTGGAGACAGTGCAAGGGTAAGGGGCCGGTGGAAGGAGGGGAAGTGGTGCTGATGGTGGAGCAGGTGGGACGGCCCCAATGGCCTCTTCCTTGTGTTCACAGAATCTCCAAATGTTTGTTGCCAAGAGCTTCCCTGCCCAGTAACCCTGAACATGGACCTGACCTGGTGGTGAGGTGGGAATGCCCATCGAGCTGCTGCTCATCAAGTCCACAATCTGCTGCAGGGCCCACAGCTTGCCTGAGTCACTCCCTTTCTTCATCTGTTCCTCGATCAAACATTCCAGTTCATCTCGGAACGCCTGAAGACATCAAGGATTTGGTCACTTACAGCCCGGTAATCCCGGTACCCCCGATAATCCCAGTCATCCCGGTAACCCTGGTAAACCCGGTCATCACATCCAGGTAACCCCGATCATCACATCCCGGGAGGGCCATGGATCACGGTCATTTATTCCCAGGCACCAAGAAACAACGGCGGACACTCTCCGGCCACACGTCAGCGTGCCGGGGGGGGGGGGGGGGGGAGGGGGGAACTCACTCAAATCAGGGGCAGTGGCACCAAAATTGACCAGTTCTTGCCAGATCATTCAGAGCACTGGTCAGTGTGATGGTCAGTAGTGGGGAGTCTGGTCAGTGGGGGTGTCTGGTCAGTGAGATGGTCAATGGGGCCGTCTGGTCAGTGTGACATAGAAACATAGAAAATAGGTGCAGGAGTAGGCCATTCGGCCCTTCGAGCCTGCACCGCCATTCAATATGATCATGGCTGATCAATATGATCATGGCTGATCAATATGATCATGGCTGACGGTCAGTAGTGGGGTGTCTGGTCAATGGGGGCCATCTGGTCAGTGTGATGGTCAGTAGTGGGGAGTCTGGTCAGTGGGGGTGTCTGGTCAGTGAGACGGTCAATGGGGCCGTCTGGTCAGTGTGACGGTCAGTAGTGGGGAGTCTGGTCAGTGGGGGTGTCTGGTCAGTGAGACGGTCAATGGGGCCGTCTGGTCAATGTGATGGTCAGTAGTGGGGAGTCTGGTCAGCGAGACAGTCAATGGGGGCCGTCTGGTCAGTGAGACGGTCAGTAGTGGGGAGTCTGGTCAGTGTGATGGTCAGTAGTGGGATGTCTGGTCAATGTGATGGTCAGTAGTGGGGTGTCTGGTCAATGGGGGCCGTCTGGTCAGTGTGACGGTCAGTGGGCGGGTGTCTGGTCAGCGAGACAGTCAATGGGGGCCATCTGGTCAGTGAGACGGTTCGGGGCAGTCAAGGAGGTACCAATAGTTGCCATCAGGCTGACCATTGCTCACCGGGCTCTGTAAGATCATGGTCACCCTCTTCTTCTGCTCCATCAGGTTGAAGTCCTGCCTGAGGGTGGGCGCCTGGTTCCTCAGCCGTAGGTATTCCGGGTCACTCTCCACCTGTTCAAAGTAGCCCTCCTTCCGGGGGCAGCTGGCCGCTGGTGGCTGCGATACCACCTCCTGGCTGCCCTCACTGCTCATCCTGCCCACCTACTGCCCACTCCCCTGGGCACCTGGACAAAAGCAGACACGGAGTTAGTGTTACAAAGCAGTGCCCAGACGTCAAACAACGGCCTCATGTGTACAGCTCACGCTCACCCAAGCAATGTGCTACTTGGCAGAAGTACGTAGCATTATGAGAGGCAGAGAGCACAGCCGTTTATAGACAACTAGAAAAGAGGGCCCGTTGGGCCCGTCCCCACACCCCCCATTCTCTCCTCCCCCAGCCCCACTCTTACTCTCCAAGTGTGCCCGTTGGGCCCGTCGGGCCCGTCCTCCTGATCTGTGTATGTCAAGTGACCACTATAGCCTTCTTTTTTTTTTTTTTTTCCTAATCAGATGTTTTTTTTTTTTTTCCTAATCAGATGTGCAGCACTTTGGTCAACGTGGGTTGTTTTTAAATGTGCTATACAAATAAAACTGACTTGACTTGACTTGACTTGACTTGCAATAACAAAAAAGACTTCTTGGAAGCTTTTCGAAACAATGTAGCCGTCACAAGCTGAAAACTAAATCCTTTTCTGGAAACTTTTGGAAACAAATGTAGCCCTTTGAAGAAAAGGGTTAGAAATGAAAATTTAAACTTTAATATCTCTCTAGCTTTAAAAAGGTAGCTTCAATTTGAAGGAAAGTACTTACAATAGTTGCCCAGGTTAATGGTGAATACGGCGGTAGCGCTTTGGTGTACCGTCTTGGAGGAGTAGGGTTTGTAAGTTAAACTTCGGAATCTTCCGTACATACACACATACACACATACATACGAACGCAGAGTTTTAGTATTATACTAGAACAAGTGTGCCCGTTCAAAGCGGGCCCGTTGGGCCCGTCCCCACACCCCCCATTCTCTCCTCCCCCAGCCCCACTCTTACTCTCCAAGTGTGCCCGTTGGGCCCGTCCTCCTGATCTGTGTATGTCAAGTGAGCACTATAACCTTCTTTTTTTTTTTTTTCCTAATCAGATGTGCAGCACTTTGGTCAACATGGGTTGTTTTTAAATGTGCTATACAAAGATAATTGACTTGACTTGACTTGACTTGCAATAACAATTTAGCTTTTCGAAACAATGTAGCCGTCACAAGCTGAAAACTAAATCCTTTTCTGGAAACTTTTCGAAACAAATGTAGCCGTCACAAGCCACAAGCTGAAAACTAAATCTGCACCGCAGCGCCCCCTATAATTTAGGGGGGGGGGGGGAGTGCTTTAAAACCTCTGTAACTTAAAAAACATGCGACCGTATTAAATAAAAAACAATTTTGCAGCAGATAACCGCGTGGTGATTAAGGCGGTGCAAAAATCGTGGCGCTACGGTTCACCGTTTTGACGAAATCAGAGAAACCGCTGTTACGCGCATATATATATATATAACACAAGATCTGAGTTTTAGTATTATACTAGAACAAGTGTGCCCGTTCAAAGCGGGCCCGTTGGGCCCGTCCCCACACCCCCCATTCTCTCCTCCCCCAGCCCCACTCTTACTCTCCAAGTGTGCCCATTGGGCCCGTCCTCCTGATCTGTGTATGTCAAGTGAGCACTATAACCTTCTTTTTTTTTTTTTTCCTAATCAGATGTGCAGCACTTTGGTCAACATGGGTTGTTTTTAAATGTGCTATACAAATATAATTGACTTGACTTGACTTGACTTGACTTGCAATAACAAAACAATCAGTGCTTTTCTGGAAACTTTTCGAAACAATGTAGCCGGCACAAGCTGAAAACTAAATCCTTTTCTGGAAACTTTTTGAAACAAATGTAGCCGTCACAAGCCACAAGCTGAAAACTAAATCTGCACCGCAGCGCCCCCTATAATTTAGGGGGGGGGGGGGGAGCGCTTTAAAACCTCTGTAACTTAAAAAACATGCGACCGAATTAAATAAAAAACAATTTTGCAGCAGATAACCGCGTGGTGATTAAGGCGGTGCAAAAATCGTGGCGCTACGGTTCACCGTTTTGACGAAATCAGAGAAACCGCTGTTACGCGCATATATATATATATAACACAAGATCTGAGTTTTAGTATTATATAGATAGATAGATAGATAGATAGATAGATAGATAGATATAGATAGATAGATGTCCAGGTGCAAATGGCAGAGGGCAGAGGTTTACGGTGAGAGTGGGGACAGATGACAGGAGATTTGCAAAGTCAGTTATGTTACACAGAGAATGGTTGGTGCCTGTAACACACTGCCAGGGGAGGGGAGCATAGATGATAGCGATGTTGACAGCAGGGAGGAGGGATAGAGGCCATGTGCAGGCAGGTGGGATTGGTTTAGATTCGTGCAGACACAGTGGGCCACAGGACCTGTTCCTCTGTTGGTCTCCAGGTGCGGAGGAGACACAGGTCAACTCAACGCCAACAATCCACCTTCTCAGGCAAATACATGAAGCACAACAGCCAGGTACCTCCCACTGTCCTGCACCAGAACGCCTTTCATGTTTGGTGACATCTGACCAACAGCATATACATTCGAAAAAAAAGACAGAGTGCTGGAGTAACTCAGCGGGCCAGGCAGCATCTGTGGAGAACATGGATAGGTGACGTTTCACAGAGTGCTGGAATAACTCAGCGGGTCAGGCAGCATCTGTGGAGAACATTCTTGCTGTACAACATACAGGACAGGTGGACGCTGGTTGGAGTGGACTACAAGGGTCTGTTTCCACGCTGTATCACTACACTAAACTAAACCATCACCCCCATTTTCTGAGGAAGGATAACCTTGCCATAAGGAGAGTACAACTACCATCTGTAGAATGCGATACATGACCGCAATGCCTTGTAGCCAAGGAATTAGTTTAAGTTCATAGTTACTGACATTCTGTGGGAAATCATCGCTGGCCATTGATAACAGTTGCAGGTGAGTTAGCCACTGAGCTCGCTGAATTTGATATGGGCTGGGAAACGTGCTCTAAACATGCTCTAAGGTGAGGAGGAAAGATTTACTAGGTACCTGAGGAGCAACTATTTGACACAAAGGGTGGTGGGTGTTTGGAGGTACAGAAGCCTGACACCCCCAGGTGCAACAACAGCCTCAGGTTGTTGCAGGGACCCTAACCCTATCTACGGACCACCTCTCCCACTGCCATCAGCCAGTATTTTGTTTTCTAAATTGTGTTTTGCAATCTTATTTTCTATTTTACTGTTTGCAAAATGTATGTCTGATTTATGATAGTGGTGTGCGGTCCGCTTCTGTGCATCAGGGCTGGAGTTAGCTTGTCATTACACCTTAACCTCACCAGACTCCTGCAATGACAACAAACGCAACATGACTTGGGCCACAATCACGATGTTGAAGCAGGATAGCCTCTAAACCTGTGACCGTGACAGCGCTGGGATTTACTGCACACACGGTAGTCGTTCCCACAACAGTCGATGTAGCTTGCAGTCCATAGACACAAAGTGTGCAGGAGGTGAGCAGACCAAGTTATGTTTACACAGAGGGTGGTGGGGGCCTGGAACGCGCTGCCAGCGGTGGTGGTGGAGGCTCATATGATAGTGGCGTTTAAGAGGCTTTTGGATAGGCACATGGATATGGAGGGACATGTGTCACATGCAGGCAGAGGAGATTGGTTTAATTTGGTGTCATGTTCAGCATGGACATTGTGGACCGAATGGCCTGTTCCTGTGCTGGACTGCTCTGGTATTTAGGCATCAAGGGCTACTTTGGCAGAACTGTCCCACTGCCTCTCACAGTTAAACCCACAGAATAATTAATAAAGCCTTAATAATTCATAATTAAAGACATCACAGTGAGGCTACATAAACATTTGGCGTCTGTCTTCACAATACAAGACCATAAACACACCACAAATAGCAGGAAATAGGGGGTGGAGGAGTGTGTGTGGAGAGGTGGAGAGAAAGTACCCTGAACATGGGATTAATTCAATTTCTGCAGATCTCAGGGATCATTGGCTGTGATCTAAACTCCCCTTGATCCCAGAAAGGTCCCAAGGGATGAAAAAATAACTGTAACAGGATAGAGTGGGAAAGGGAGAGGGAAGATAAGCCAATTAGTTTAACATCTGTTATTGCAAATTGCTCAGATCCATTTTTAATAAGGCCCCAGATAAATTGCAACTGCATGGAAATTGTAGACGAGGATATAGTGTGAACGTTGTGCTGAATCTGCCCGCCCCTCCCTCCCTCACTGGGATCACAATGCCCCAGGGTGGGATAGAAACCCCCAGCCCAGGGTGGGAGAGAAACCTCCAGCCCAGGGTGGGAGAGAGACCCCCAGCCCAGGGTGGGATAGAGACCCCCAGCCCAGGGTGGGATAGAGACCCCCAGCCCAGGGTGGGAGAGAGACCCCCAGCCCAGGGTGGGAGGGCAGCACAGCAGACGCTGTCTCCCGGGCACAGACATGTGCCCCCCATGCCCACCAGTAGCATAACGAGTTAAGGCTGAGCCGGTGGGGGGGATGGGGGGGGGGATTGACGGGGAATACTGAGAGGTGCTGCCCCTCGAATGAACACACAAGGAAGGGCCGTCCACTTTGCCCAGAGATGAGGGGGGGGTCCTCTCTCTGTCATCTCCCAGAGTGCTCTGGGGTGGGGTCTCCCCCATCCTCACCTCTGGCATTTCCCCAACCACCTGACAATCAAACGATCCATCACCTGTATCCACCTATCACTTGCCAGACCTTGTCCCGGTCATTCTGAACAAGGTCCCGACTCGAAACGTCACCTATCCATGTTCTCCACAGATGCTGCCTGACCCACTGAGTTACTCCAGCACTCTGTGAAACATCACCTATCCATGTTCTCCACAGATGCTGCCTGACCTGCTGAGTTACTCCAGCACTTTGGGTCTTTTTTGGTTAACCAGCACCTGCAGTTCCCAGTGTCTTCACTGGGTTTTGCCATCCGACCAGTGAACACATCCTATTTTCTGCAATTATCGGGAACAAAAACTGTAAACTGTGAGATTTAAAATGTTTCCTTAGGTGAAGACTCACGAAGCACCCGGTCACACAGGCAAATAAACGAACTGCCTTCATTCACCAAACATCGGCAGCAGGGAGGTTAATCGATTTTAAAAAATAATTAAATGTGGATAATATTTGATCGTTGCTTTGTGCAGAGGGCGAGTCTGCAGATAATCATAATTAGCTCTCAGTGACCGGATCACAGCTCATTACTGACGAGTGGCACCTAGTCTGATTATAACCATTACCCTGTCACTTGCTGCAGGCAAGGAGTGTTCACTGGCACTGAAACATGGATATTCCCTCTGGAGTTATAGACGCAGACAGATAGATACAGCACGGAATTAGGCCCTTCGGCCCACCTACACTACTGACCATCACAGAGGCTACAGGCCCTTCGGCCCACCTACACTGTACTGACCATCACAGAGGCTACAGGCCCTTCGGCCCACCTACACTGTACTGACCATCACAGAGGCTACACGACATGGCTACAGGCCCTTCGGCCCACATGTCTGTACTGACCTTCATGCCCGTGTTAATTCTACTTTATTTCCCCCACTCTGAGCCACACACTTGGGGCAAGTTACAGTGGCCAGTTGACCAGCCACTCCTCACTGCCACCTTCACACAGCTTTTGTTTTACTTACAGCAGCTGTCCAGTCATGCAGTTTCTGGGTTAATTGGTTTCTGTAAATTGTCCGTAGTGTGTAGGAAGTGAATGTACAAGTGGGATAACATAGAACTAGTGTGAGTGGGTGATCGATGGTCAGCATGGACGGTGGGCTGAAGGGCCTTTACCAGACTATCTCTAAACTAAGCACGTGTTTGAAGGATTGGGGAAGGGAGGGAGTGGCACGGAAGAGGAGGTGAGGCCTGGGACAGGTGAGGCCTGGGACAGGTGGGGCAGGTGTGAGGGTGGGGCAGGTGTGAGGGTGGGGCAGGTGTGAAGGCGGGGCAGGTGTGAGGGTGGGGCAGGTGTGAGGGTGGGGAAGGTGTGAGGGTGGGGAAGGTGTGAGGGTGGGGAAGGTGTGAGGGTGGGGCATGTGTGAGGGCGGGGCAGGTGTGAAGGTGGGGCAGGTATGAGGGTGGGGCAGGTGTGAGGTCATATTGTACATGGGGCAGGTGTGAAGGTCTCCTGCAGTTAGATCATTACGTTCACCCCGACGGTACATTCACCACCGTGCTGCCCCAGCACGAGTTACATTCCTCTTCCACGGTTCCAAAGAGCTCATCAAATCACCCCGTTTAATCCAGAATTCATTAACCTGCAGTTCTCTCAGTTTGCTGGAACTGCAGGTCAGTGTACAGTTCACAAATTACAGGAATAATCCCTCTGGCTGCAGTGAATAATCCTCCAGATCTCTCATCACGAAGGCTGATTGTCTGATGCACCATTTGATTTATTGTGTTGTCAACAATGTACAGACATTCACAATGTCCCATTGCCTCCAGTCATTCTGAAACCATTCAGAGTTTACCTGGTCTGAGCCCCACACTAATCACTTGCCCATTAATTTATTCTTTCCACAAACCCCTGTGGTTTTACAGCCAACAACATTATCCACTGCGATCCCATTAACACCTTTCACAAACGTGGCTGTGTCGCTCTCTCTTTCTGATATTTAATTCTTTAATAAATAATATGAATGGTTCCTCTCAGCACAGACCCATGAGAAAGACCACATGTCTTTATTCCAGATTTAGCACATGCACATTATCCTCAACATCTGGCCTCTGCCTGATAATCAATCTCTGGACAAGTCAACTTGACCAGGTTTAATTTCAGGCACTCAGTCTCCACCGTTCCTTCACAGACTGTGGGCATCGTGCGAGGCAGACGATATTGTACAACCTTCCATGCCCTTGAGAAGCCGTGAGGAGACGTGATCCACCACCACTGCCTCCTGGTGCATGTAGTCATAGAAACACGGAGACACAGAGACATAGAAAAATACGAAAACATAGAGACACAGAGACAGAGAAACACAGAAACAGAGAAACATGGAATCACAGAAACAAAGAAAACAGGTGCAGGAGGAGGCCATTCAGCCCTTCGAGCCAGCACCGCCACTCAATATGATCATGGCTGATCATCCACAATCAGTACCCCGTTCCTGCTTTCTCCCCACATCCCTTGATCCCGTCAGCCCTCAGAGCTCCAGGTCCACCCTGCTGTGGGAAGGTCCATGTTTCAGACCCAGTGCGGACAAAGGAACAGAGGTCGTGTTAAAGTCAGGCTGGTTCAGGTTTATTATTGTCACGTGAACCGAGGTACAGCGAATAGCTTTGTTTTGCATGCTAGCCAATCAAATCAGACATACGATACACAAATACAATCAAGCCAAACTCAAGTCCAACAGGTGGAGCAAAGGGGAAGATACAGAGTGCAGAATATAGTTCTCAGCATTGTAGCGCATTAGTTCCAGAGACAAAGTCCAATGTCCACCATGGGGTAGAGGTGGATGGGACAGTACCCTAGCTTATGCTGAAGCCTGATAACAGAGGGGAAGAAGCTGATCCTGAAGGTGAGACTGGGTCTGGTGTTCCTTCGTAGCTGCTGCCTTTGTACCGACCAGTAGAGGATGGATTCCAGACCCGGCCGTTTGCTTTGAGTGCCATGCCGTGGATTTGTACGTTCCCTCAGCGGCCGTGTGGACACATGTGGGGCACATCCCAATGACATGACCTCCCCGGGGAGGTGAATGACCATGGAACCAGAGTGGGCATGATGAAACAGACCAAGCTGCACGCCAGACCCGCTGAGTCACTCCAGCACTTTGTGTTTCACTCAGCAGTGTCTGCAGTTGCTTGATACAGGGGAACTTGGGGGCATTCGGAGCCAATGAGCTGAACGTCTGTGGCGTGGAATCTGGGAGAAGTGTAGAAGGTCCAGCTACAAGGCAATACTCTGGGCATCAGTGGTCCAGCATTCCACATTCCTAATCCTGATAGATCCCACCGAGTAACTCAGCGGGTCAGGCAGCATCTGTGGAGAACATGGATAGGTGACGTTTCACAGAGTGCTGGAGTAACTTGCCGGGTTAAATTATAGACACCAAAATCTAGCCGCACGAGATTTACTTGGCACTTCTCTCCAGGGTCTGGGTGTTCCAGTTTCACTTGTATTTAGTCATTCAGACAGTGGGTTGGGTCGGGCTTTAGTTAGAACATGAAGTGTGGGGAGAATGAACCAGAACTGACAGAGGAAGTCAAATCATGCAGCAAGTTGTTGCAATCTTCTATTTAGAAGATGGAACAATACTGCACAGGAACAGGCCCTTCGATGTTGACCTGCCTCTCCCATCAGCACTGAGGCCAGGCCTCTCTCTGCTCCTGGTCCCTGCAATCGCTCATTACAATGGCTCCACTCTTCTAAACCTCTACTCCAACAGCAGCATTGTCTACTAATCTGGACTTTATCGTGCTCAAAACGTTATTCCCTTTATCCTGTATCTGTGCCAATCTCTGGGACTGTGTGGGTTTTCTTCGGGTGCTTCAGTCTCCCACACTCAAAAATGCGGAGGTTTATAAGTTAATTGGCTTCTGTAAATTGTTCCAAGTGAGTAGGATAGCATTAGTGTACAGGAGAACGTTGGTCGGCACGGACTCAGTGGGCCAAAGGGCCTGTTTCCATGTTGAATCTCAAAACTAAACTAAAAATAAAACTAACCTTGCCATTCTTAAAAAGCACCTCAGAAAGACCCTCAGAAGGCAGTGGAGCCCAATTCTCTGGATGCTTTCAAGAGAGAGCTAGATAGAGCTTTTAATGATAGCGGAGTCGGGGGGTATGGGGAGAAAGCAGGAACAGGGTACTGATTGAGAATGATCAGCCATGATCACATTGAATGGTGGTGCTGGCTCGAAGGGTCGAATGGCCTCCTCCTGCACCTATTGTTTATTGACACTGGGGTTCCGTTTCATCCTGCTGCAGCGGTCATTGGAAGGGCAATGGTCCTGCAGCTCATCAATCTGCACAATCCCGACCTTCACACGTAATCCCTCTCTGGCCTCGGTCAGTCGGTCAGTTCCCTGACCGTGGGGAAGTGGTCATTGCTGTGGGTGGTCGATGGGTGACTGCAGAGGTTGGTGAAACGAGGACTGGTGACTCTCCTCTCATCTCCCTGAATGGGAGTCAGTCTAACTCCTTCAACACGCGCCCACATCTAACATCAAATTAATGGGTTAAGGCAGAAAAGCCTCTTCCATTTAGTTAATTGAAAAGAATCACATTGAAACTCCGGTGTGTCAATCAGACATTAATAACTGCTCCATTGTATCAGCGTCTGTCAGGATCAATAACATAATGCATTGGGTTTTATTTGCTTTCAGATATTCTGGGACTCTGGCCTCGTTTCCTCTGCAATTTAATGATTATTGCTGTGGAGATTAAATGGGTGCCTGGAGCGAACAGCTAGAAGCAGAGAGCAAGTCCAGTTGGTGCTACATCTTGCACTCACTGTTGTAACCTTTATCCTTCATCTGCGCGCGGCTCGGTTGCATTCATGTACAGTCTTTAATGTTTCCCAGTTTAATATTTCCTGTTGAAAAGAGTTTATTTATTCGGGGTTCATCACAAAGACGATGTATGATTGCACAATGGGTCTGAAAACTGGTGGACTTGTCAACTGTAGAATACACCAGCAATTAATCTCCATCACCCAGACCGCTGCAGCAAGAATGACGTTTCATGGCTGCTCCACTCTGAAGATGACTAATTATTAAACTAATTATTTACGGTTAGAGTATTGATTTTCTTCCAAACCCACCACATATAGAACTACCAAATATTATTTAAAATGTCTCATTGCCAAGGCTAACTCAACCCTGTCATGGCCCGTCCATTATAAACTCTCCTGAAAGCTGGCACATTGACCAAACTCTTGGCCATCTGTCCTGGTTCCTCCCCCATTCCTATGAAGGGCCTTGGGAAGCTTTGCTCTGCCTAAGGCGCTATGTAAATGCAGGTTGTTGATCGTTTCACCCGCTACAGAAGAGATTTCTCCCCCACAGTTTGGACAGCACCAGTGGTGAGAGGGTAGCGGGTAACCATGGCAACGTGTCCAGCTGGTTATCACTGTTGTGAAGGGCAGGGTGGATTTAACATGGAGACATGGAATGATCTCAGAGAATATTTGGTTTCATTTCCACTGAGGCTGGAAATCAGCAGCTTTCCAACACCTCGACTTCCTCAGAAGGTTTAGGAAGTTCGACATGTCCCCAACAACTCTCACCAACTTCTACAGATGCGCCGTAGAAAGCATTTTATCAGGATGCATCACAGCTTGGTTTGGGATCAGCTCCATCAGGACCACAAGAAATTGGAGAGAATTGTAGACGCAGCCCAGACCATCACACAAACCAACCTCCCTTCCATCGACTCCATCTACACCTCACACTGTCTCGGCAAGGCCAGCAGCCCAGACCATCACACAAACCAACCTCCCTTCCATCGACTCCATCTACACCTCACACTGTCTCGGCAAGGCCAGCAGCATAATCAAGGACCAGTCTCACCCCGGTCACTCCCTCTTCTCCCCTCTCCCATCAGGCAAGAGGTACAGAAGTGTGGAGATGCACACCTACAGATTCAGGGACAGTTTCTTCCCGGCTGTTATCAGGCAATTGAACCGTCCTCTCACCAACTAGAGAGTGGTCCTGAACTACCATCTGCCTCATTGGAGACCCTCGGACTATCTTTAATTGGACTTTCCCTTGCACTAAACATTATTCCCTTTGTATGTACACTATGTAATCGTGTACAGTCTTTCCGATGACTGAATAGCACACAACAAAAAAGCTTTTCAATGTACACGATACTGATGTACACGTGATAATAATAAACTAAACTAAATCTAGAAGAGCCAAGTTCATAATCTGCCGCCCAACATGGAACAGCCAAGGTGGAATTCGTCACGACAGCAAAATGTGGATCTTGACTTAATTTCTTCATCATCGGGAGAGATTACTGTGAGTTTCAGTCACCATTATTTAGGGGCAAGACACAACAAGCTGCTCTGTCTCACACTGATGGGATCTGTCAGTTACAAGGGGCGGTTGGACAATATGGACTGGTTTCTCATGAAAGACATGGATAGGGTGGAAAGTCAGAAAATCTTAACCCCCAAGGTACAAATGTCAAAGCCTGGAGGGCAGGGCAAGAGGGGGGAGAGTTAAAGATGTGTGGGGCAAGGTCTTTAATACAGAGAGTGGTGCATGGCTGGAACACACTGAGGTGCAAGCAGATATGATGGAAACTTTAAAGAGGCATGTAGACAGATACATGAACAGACAGAGCGTTGAGGGGCGCAGATCATGTGCAGGCAGCTGGGATCTGTTTAAACTGACATCATGGTCAGCACAGCATTACTGGGCCGAAGGGCCTGTTCATGTGCTAGCTGCATCTCCAATCACCTCCTGTCACGGAACTGTACTGGACTCTCTGAGTTGGCACGCTGGGCTTTGTTCTGTGTTTCAGGAAGAGGACGAGAAGTATTCTTGTAAACTGCAGCCTGTTGCCGATGTGAAGACGCAGAACAAGGGCGTGGGCTGCACATGTCACAGAGAGATAACAAGAGTAACTTCTGCATTTACGTGCACACACGAGATAAAACAGGACAACTCTACGCCCCAACTACACACAGACAGCTGCCCCTTCTCCCTCTTTCCTCTGGAGAGGTTTCTACCGACAAACATTGGTGTTACAAATACCTGGGCTGCTGTTCTCACTACAGCCGAGCTTGTAAGTGAGACACCATGGATAAATGTGCAAAGAAACAGCTCCAGGTGTGACAGGACAAACAGAAGGCAGGGGGGGGGGGGGGGGGTATGACAAGAAAGTGCAACCAAACTGGGAGAGACCATGTGGAAGGCAAAGGCAAAATTATATTTAAAGGTAAAGAAAAGCAAAGAGCAAGATGCAGCAAGGGGTGAATGGATGCTGCCTGACATAGAAACATAGAAACATAGACAATAGGTGCAGGAGTAGGCCATTCGGCCCTTCGAGCCTGCACCGCCATTCAATATGATCATGGCTGATCATCCAACTTAGTATCCTGTATCTGCCTTCTCTCCATACCCCCTGATCCCTTTAGCCACAAGGGCCACATCTAACTCCCTAACACTACTGAGTTACTCCAGCATTTGGTGATACCGGCACTGAACACATATCAGTGAATGCCCAGACACTGATGGCAACATTCCATATACAATATTTTGTGTGTTTGCTCATTATTATTGACAGGTGGACCGAGATACAGTGAAAAGCTATTGTTTGAGTCCAATCCACCGTCCACAGTGCACAGACGAAGGATAACGGGTGCAACATTTACTGCAAAGTTATAACGTTGAAGTCCGATAAAGACAGTTCAAAGGATTACATATAATTAGATATTATTGTACACTATATAATATAATATATTATACTATCATATAATTTTGTAAATATAAAATTATACAGTATTTTTCAAGTGGTCATGACATCAGAAGATGAAATAAAGTGCACCCACGCTGTAGGTAAATTAGAGACTTTCAATAAATCAATCATTTTTAGAGGCTAAGAGCTCTGGTCGACTGACTGCATTTGCTCATCCTCACAAGATAATATCAAGCAAAGGCAATATCATACATATTTAATTAGCCAATGTTTGTGTCAAAGGACTGAGGGAGAGATAGAAATGTCCCAGTGAACCACAGACCATTCAGTTTAACACTGGACAAACAACAGATGGGCAAACGGACAAGGGGTTGTAAAGACACATTGCTGGAGTAACTCAGCGGGTCAGGCAGCATCTGTGGAGAACATGGATAGGTGATGTTTCGGGTCAGACCGAAGCAGCGTCCTGACCTGAAACGTCATCTATCCATGTTCTCCAGAGATGCTGCATTCAGCACTGGACCAGAACTGCCCACAGGATCCATGTGCAGCTGAACTAAAGTCCTGTGGAGGAACCCAACGCCCTGCCACCTCCCAACCACCAAGCTATGCCCAGCCACTCATTCAGGGCAGCGTGGAAAATGCCACTCTTCCTTTTTCAATAACAGATTCCCCCCATTTCCTACATATGCCACAAGCACCAATCACCATTAATCTGAACATTACTGCACATTACTCCACAGGAAACTTTACACAACCCAGTCCACATTTCAGCTCAGTTCCCATCTGCAACATCATTTCTCCGTTGTGCAACATAAGTTTAACCCTCGCATCGCTAATCCTCAGTAACACTTTGTTATAGTGGGTCACACCCACCCCAGTACCACTGTGTTATAGTGTGTCCCACCCCAGTAACACTGTTATAGTGTGTCCCACCCCAGTACCACTGTGTTATAGTGTGTCCCACCCCAGTAACAGTGTGTTATAGTATGCCCCACCCCAGTACCACTGTGTTATAGTGTGTCACACCCAGTAACAGTGTGTTATAGTGTGTCCCACCCACCCCAGTACCACTGTGTTATAGTGTGTCACACCCACCCCAGTAACACTGTGTTATAGTGTGTCACTCCTACCCCAGTAACACTGTGTTATAGTGTGTCACACCCAGTAACACTGTGTTATAGTGTGTCCACCCCAGTACCACTGTGTTATAGTGTGTCACACCCATCCCAGTAACACTGTGTTATAGTGTGTCCCACCCCAGTAATACTGTGTTATAGTGTGTCCCACCCACCCCAGTAACACTGTGTTATAGTGTGTCCCACCCCAGTACCACTGTGTTATAGTGTGTCACACCCAGTACCACTGTGTTATAGTGTGTCCCACCCCAGTAATACTGTGTTATAGTGTGTCCCACCCCAGTAATACTGTGTTATAGTGTGTCACACCCAGTAACAGTGTGTTATAGTGTGTCCCACCCCAGTACCACTGTGTTATAGTGTGTCCCACCCCAGTAACACTGTTATAGTGTGTCCCACCCCAGTAACACTGTTATAGTGTGTCCCACCCCAGTACCACTGTGTTATAGTGTGTCACACCCAGTACCACTGTGTTATAGTGTGTCACACCCATCCCAGTAACACTGTGTTATAGTGTGTCACACCCAGTAACAGTGTGTTATAGTGTGTCACACCCATCCCAGTAACAGTGTGTTAGTGTGTCACACCCAGTAACACTCTGTTATAGTGTGTCACACCCAGTAACACTGTGTTATAGTGTGTCACACCCATCCCAGTAAGTGTGTTATAGTGTGTCCCACCCACCCCAGTAACACTGTGTTATAGTGTGTCACACCCATCCCAGTAACACTGTTATAGTGTGTCACACCCCAGTAACACTGTGTTATAGTGTGTCACACCCAGTAACACTGTGTTATAGTGGGTCCCACCCACCCCAGTAATAGTGCGCACTTTATAACATGCACGTGTGTATTATCCTGCAGCTACACAGTCGGCTTCACATCACTTGAGCAACCGTGTTCTCCAATTATAGAGACGGCACGCGTGTCAACATTCAGCTGCCCAGCGTGCTGCAGAACACGCAGGCAAGTGTCAGCTCGCAGTATCTGTGAGCTGTATCACACAGGGACTGCCATCCTGCAGTAACACTGATCGCTATAAATATACAAGGCAGTGTCCTCCTGCAATCATCAGTGACCTTCTGCAAAGACACTCCCAAACCCACCACATTCTTTATAAACATCGCCCCTACCGACTCCTTGAACGATCATTCACACAAAGGCAAATCACACGGATGTTAGTACATCTCTTCATTGTTTCAAACCCCCACAGTCTGCATTTCTCTCAAATAAGATGATTATCTGACTAAACAAGGTGACCTGTGACTGTGAATGCAGATGGTGTAGAAAACATGAAAGCAGGTGGAGATCAGACGCTGAACTCTGCTCAAACACCCACCCCTCCCTCACCCACTCCCCTCTCCCTCCCACCCGTTCCCCTTCTCCACCCGCTCCCCCTCCCCTCCCCCTCGCTCCCTCACCCCCTTTCCCACCCACTTTCCCCCTCACCCCCTCACCGTCTCCCACTACCCCCCCTCAGCCCCACCCACTAACCCCCCCCCTCACTACCCCCCCCCTCCCTCACCCACTGCCCCTCCCATCCCATCCCCTTCTCCCCAATCTTGTTCCTCCTGAAGTTGGGATTGGTCAGCAAGGTTGCCGTCAATGGGAGGGAGTTAGTGTCACCACCACTCACAGCATCAGCTCAACGTCACTGCGGCTGATTACCGGCTGAGATTGGTGGTAATGCCATAATGGACTCTCAGTTCTTGCACAACATTCATTTGCTGAAGTATAATCGTATTGTTTTGATTCTGAGCAGATTGTACAGTCTCACAGAACTGGCCTTTCCTAATGGATCACCCATGGTCACAGAATCAGCATGTCTGGCGCCCAGCGACACTCTCAGTTCAGTCCCTTTCACCAAAGTGTTTTGTTTGGGGAATCTCTCTCCCAGCGGTTACCTTCCCCGTCTCCAGGATTCGGAATGTGAGCAGCATTGACACAAATGATCTTTGTCAAGTTTCACTGCAAGTCACAATAATCCGTGGTCACGTCACGCAACTTCCATTCATCAGACAGACGAGAATAAACCTGCCGACATCTGTCTCTGTGTGGCAGACACAAGGGACTGGAATCTTCAGCAAAGGGTCTGGGGCTTCAAAGGGCCCCAACCCGATGCCGACAAAGGATCGCAACACTTCAGTAATCTCCAGACACATTGTGAATTATAACACAAGGTCTCGAAGAAAAGGGCCATTGGACCCAGCTGCTTCCCGCTGCTAATTTGTGCTCAACCTGACCTTTGCCAAGTTATTCCTGGACGTGGCAAATGGTTTCATCTGATTTCTCATCATTAGTACTTCCATATGACGTTGAACCATCACTTTGGTTAAGTACAAACTTCAGCCAAGAACAGATTAAAACACGAAGCCACAATGATTCTACATACACCGTGCACTGTGAGTTTCGGCAGCAGTGAAAACGGGCGGCATCGTCGTTAGTGCAAACGTGTGAGAGGCAGAGGGGGGATTAATCCCCGACCCAGAGGGTTTGTTCTGAACCAGCTGCTCTCCAACACTATATGTCATTGGTGGGGAGAGAGCGAGAATTATTCTTAATTCAACCCTTATAGACAAAAGCAACTGACCGTGTTTGTCAATGGGATTATACAGAGGTATCTGATACATAACACGGACATGGTTGGTTGGTTGAAAGTTACAGCATAGAACAGGCCCATCGGCCCACTGCGTCCACAATGACCATCGATCACACTAGTTCCATGCTATCCCACTTTTAAATCCACTCCCTACACACGAGGAACAATTTACAAAGGGTCAATTAACCTACAATCCCGCCTCTGGGATGTGGGAGGAAACCGAAGCACCCGGAAAACCCCACGTGGTCAAAGGGAGAACGTGCAAACTCCACACAGACAGCGCCTGAGGTCGGGATTGAACCCGGGTCTCTGGCGATGAGGCAGCGGCTCTACCAGCTGTGTCAATGTGGTGGAGATGTCAGGTCTGTAGGTTAATTGGCCTCTGTAAAATTTCACCTGGTGTGCAAGGAATTGTGCTTTCAAACTTCTGTACCTTCTGCCAGACAGGAGTGGGGAGAAGATGGAATGGCCAGGGTGTGAAAGATGCTTGATTATGTTGGCACCAGTGATGTGTGGATGGTAGGGAGTCTGGCCAGTGTGAGCTGTGTAAACACAGCTCCTCCGTTTCCACCTCATTGGTGTTTTATATAATGAATGGGAGACGTTCTGATGGACACTGCCCAGCCCAAGTCAACAGCAAGGGAATGTTCTACGTTGCTTCATTTCAACCGGTGTTTTCCGATTTACAAACATTATTGAATGATGCTTTTCAAGGCGGCGTTCTGTAAGATCAGCACCTGAACTACAAGTTTAAGCTCCACAGAAACTTTGTGGACCTGACTTGCGAGTCCCGTGCGATGTGAATATATTCCAAATGGATATTGTACAGGCTCAAAACCTTGTTCACAGAACTGGTCCACCTCAGTTGAGATGTTGTTACAGACTGGGTAAAAGCAGAGGTTTAGAACGAACCTGCCCTGAGCTAATGGTCACTTGCTGGACATGAAACATTCAGCGGGACAGGCAACGCAGTGGCAACACGCAAAAACACGGACTGCAAACAGCAGTGAACAAATGTCAATATTTCCTTATTTTAATAAAACTATAAAGCCCACTCTAGCCTAATTATAAAGATCAACTGAAACTTCTGGAGGTGCAGAAGTCTGGCAAGTATTACACTTGGCTGTCGCATCATCTGCTGTAATATGTTGAATCAGCTTCATACGATCGTTAAGCCGTTGGCTCATCAAGTCAGTGATAGTCCCCATCTCCTGCGGGGCACCACATGGCAGAGAGATCTCTCTAGAGTGATACCAAGGTTAACTCAGCTTGTATATCCTCATCTATGTAAGAATAACAAATGATCCAATTAACATGGCCTAAATGATTAAAAGATTTGAGAGGGGAGAGAGAGGAACTATTTCTTCTGCTGCACCACAAAGGGATATTACCTTAAAATCAGAAACAGAAACAGATGCTGTTTCACAAAAAAAGAGCAAAGTGTTGGAGTAACGCAGCGGGTCAAACAGCATCTCTGGGGAACATGGATAGGTGATGTTTTGGGTCGGGACCCTTCTTCAGACTGATTGTAGGGGGGGGAGGGGATGAAGCTGAGAGAGGAGCTCAGGGAGAGAGAGAAGAACTTCCCAAAGTAGGCAAATGAGGAGATTTTGCAGTGGACCAGTCAAAATATTGAAACAAGGAACTGCAGATGGTGATTGACAATAAAAGACGCAACGTGCTGGAGTAACTCAGCGGTTCAGGCAACATCTCTGGAAAATACAGAGAGGTGATGTTTTGGGTTTGGACTGGGTTTGTAAAGGGTTCCAACCCAAAACGTCACATCCCAGTTCTCTTGGGATGCTGCCCGTCCTGCTGAGTTACTCCAGCACTTTGTGTCTTTTTTATCCTTAAAACGAGAGCCTGTAATAGGAATTTCAATGCACAGGAAGGCAAGAGGTGGCAGAGAGATGTGGCCTAGGCCTCGGCCTCTTGTGATATGTACAGAACTGATGCGCTACAATGCTGAGAACTACATTCTGCCCTTTATATCTTCCCCTCTGCTCCACCGATTGGACTTGAGTTCTAACTAAATTCTCTGTATTGGACATCTGATCTGTTTGGATAACTTGCAAGACAAAGCCGTTCCTGTACGTGTGACAATAATAATAAACCTAAAACAGTTTCATGCAGTTCCTGCCATCTTCTTCCCGCGTCCTGAGAACGAGAACAGTATTGCCCTTCGGCCCACGGTGTCAGTCGGCGCCTCCTGAACTGCGGCTGCAATGGGGGGGGGGGGGGGGGGGGGGGGGCTGGGAGAGGAGCTCAGGGAGAGAGAGGAGAACTACGCTGATCTAATTTTATATCGAGTGAAACACGACAATTGATTTCACAGGATGTGCCAAAAGATTTGGTTTATAAAACATTTTAAATATCCAAATTGAAAATGTAACGGCGAACTTGTCGTCAGGTCGGGACGATGAGCTGCTGTGACTCAGTGATTTATCTCCACATAACACCTCACTTTGTCAATGTCACTTCAACAAACCACAGCGGGAGTTCTTTACAAAAATACATTTTTGTGCAGAAATTTTCGCCAAAGGAAATGAAACGTCATGTTGCAAATGTACAAGTTAACACAGTCGCCCCAGCCCGTACGTAATCCGAGACACCACAGGTACATACAATGTGCAGGAAGTTTAAATCCAAGACAGACACAGAATGCTGGAGTAACTCAGCATCTCTGGAGACAAGGAATGGGTGACGTTTCGGGTCGAGACCCTTCTTCAGACAGTTAGATAGACTCGAGTTATCAATGGGACGCAGGTTATTCGCTGTTAATGAGAAGCAGGAACATTCAGCGCTGCCCACAAAGGCTGGGGCGGGGATCGAGGCTTCTGCGTCTGCAGAATAACGCGGCACAGCCCGCATCAGCCCGGCACGGGCCGCATCAGCCCGGCACGCCCCGCATCAGCCCGGCACGGCCCCCATCAGCCCGGCACGGGCCGCATCAACCCGGCACGGCCCGCATCAGCCCGGCACGGCCCGTATCAACCCGGCACGGCCCGCATTAACCCGGCACGACCCGCATAAGCCCGGCACGGCCCGCATCAACCCGGCACGGCCCGCATCAACCCGGCACGGCCCGCATCAACCCGGCACGGCCCGCATCAGCCGGCACGGCCCGTATCAACCCGGCACGGCCCGCATTAACCCGGCACGACCCGCATAAGCCCGGCACGGCCCGCATCAACCCGGCACGGCCCGCATCAACCCGGCACGGCCCGCATCAACCCGGCACGGCCCGCATCAACCCGGCACGGCCCGCATCAACCCGGCTCGGGAACATGTCCCTGTTTATCGTCAACGTTTACAATCCACCCGACGGTGCAAAAGTTCACGGTCACAACGGTAACTGCGCCGAATGCAAACGGTCTTTTAAATAAATGCGTCGAGCATCATGTAATTCTGCTGAATAAACGTTAGCGCGGACTGAGGAATAACGCAGGGAAATCCAACCTCACCTTAGGATGAAACGCAGGGATGGATTCCCGCCTGGCGACCATCGCCCGTCCTCCCCGCCCCGACAACGACAACGGCCCCGGCAACGACAACGCTCCCCTTCAGCGGCGCAGCGGCCCCGGCATCCCCGGGCAGTGTGAGTGTGTCGGGCGGGGGGTGAGTGTCCCGGGCGGGGTCGGCTCCGCCGCTGCAGCTTCAGTTCTGCCGCAAAACACAAAGGCTCCGGGACCCGAGTGTTTACATCAGACTCGCGGCCCCGGGACCGGCGCTCCCTCTGCTGGCGGCGCCGCTCGGCTCAGCGATCACTGCGGGACTGAGGGCGGATCAGGGCACCGGCTTACAGGGCGGCGCCCCACACTCCCCCATCCTCTCCCCCCATCCCCTCCCTCTCCCCCCCTCCCTCCCCTCCCCCCATCCCCTCCCTCTCCCCCCCATCCCCTCCCTCCCCTCCCTCTCTCCCCCTCCCCCCATCCCCTCCCTCTCCCCCATCCTATCCCTGCCCCTCTCCCCCATCCCCTCCCTCTCCCCCCCATCCCTCCCTCTCCCCCATCCCCTCCCTCTCCCCCCATCCCCTCCCTCTCCCCCCATCCCCTCCCTCTCCCCCATCCCTCCCTCTCCCCCCATCCCCCTCCCTCTCCCCCCTCCCTCCCCCTCCCCCCATCCCCCTCCCTCTCCCCCCATCCCCTCCCTCTCCCCCTCCCTCCCCCTCCCCCCATCCCCTCCCTCTCCCCCATCCCTATCCCTGCCCCTCTCCCCCATCCCCTCCCTCTCCCCCCATCCCCTCCCTCTCCCCCCATCCCCTCCCTCTCCCCCCATCCCCTCCCTCCCCCCATCCCCTCCCTCCCCCCATCCCCTCCCGCCTCCCTATCCCTGCCCCTCTCCCCCCATCCCCTCCCTCTCCCCCCATCCCCTCCCTCTCCCCCCTCCTCCATCCCCTCCCTCTCCCCCATCCCCTCCTCTCCCCCATCCCTATCCTGCCCCATCCCCTCCCTCTCCCCCCATCCCCTCCCTCTCCCCCATCCCCTCCCTCTCCCCCATCCCCTCCCTCTCCCCCCATCCCCTCCCCCCTCCCTCTCCCCCCTCCCTATCCCTGCCCCTCTCCCCCCATCCCCT